>NC_088854.1:9717358-9892358 GCF_963853765.1 Magallana gigas
AGGCATCGCTCTTTGCAGATTCCGACTTCTCTTTGTCAACCATTTGACTGACAGAGTTTGGTTCATCAACTGCAATATCTATGTCGGGATCCTTATCCCAATCGCTACTACCGGAATCAGATAGATTTAGCTCACTTCTTAGACTTTGTGAGGCATCTTCAACCTTTTCGTCATGCATCATTTTGGTGTGTCTCCGAAGATAAACCATCTTTGTAGTCCTAAAGGGACACAACGTACACTTGATTGGCTTTCTGTCAATCATTTGTAGTCCACAAGAGACAAGATGGGTTTTCATGATATCAGGAGTCTCTGTACGATAGGGGCACATCGGACATTTCATTGTAGAAACTTTTCTGGGAGTAAGCTTTACTTTAGGCATGATCTACAAAAATAGAACTAAAATGAACAGTAGTCATCAAGATAGGCTGGTCGTTTCGTACGTCTTTTACTTGTTGTCATGTCACTGTCACGTTTCTCGTCGTCAATCTGATTGGAAACGGCTGCTTCCTGCTTATTAGAGGCAACTTCTTTGTATTGCTCTCCTCTCAAAACTTGTTTCACAACTGGTCGGATTCGATCAGTATGTATGACCTGATGTTTGCCTCTGGCACCACAATTGACTTTGTATGTTACGTTAGAACATTTTTCAATCACCTCAAAGGGACCCTGCCAGTAAGAAAAGAACTTAGGCGATGTTCCTGCTTTTCGCCTTGGAAAATAAACATAAACCTTATCGCCTTTATCAAATGATTGCCAATTGAGTTTCCTGTCGTGGTACCATTTCTGCCTTTGTATATTGTCGTTCATCAATTTTCTCACGATGGTATGGGCCTCTTCTAGTTTTTCCTGCAGTTCCCAAACCCATCTGTTTTGAGGAATTCTTTTCATGGGTGATGGCATCTCATAAACAATATCAAGAGGTGTAGCAACTTCTCGACCTAACATCATCATGTTTGGTGTCGTGCATGTAGTTTCGTGGACAGCTGATCTGTAGGCCATCATTACGTATGGAAGGTGATCGTCCCAGTCACTGTGATGTTCATCAACATATGCAGATAACATATTGGCAAGAGTTTTATTAAATCTCTCAACCATACCATCCGATTGAGGGTGGTAAGGGGTTGTATGAGTTTTCTTGATGTTAAATAATCTGCACATTTCTGAAAACAATTGGCTTTCGAATTGAACGCCCTGATCAGAATGGATCACACTGGGTGTCCCATATCTTGTAATGACTTCTTCCACAATTATTTGAGCAACAGTTGCTGCCTCCATATTCGCCATTGGAAAACTTTCCGTCCATTTTGTAAAGTAATCCGATACAACTAGTATATATCGGTTACCTTTGTTTGACATTGGAAGTTCACCCAATATATCTGTAGCGATACGTTCTAAGGGGGTACCGCAAGTGACAACTTGCATTGGCGCCTTCTTATTCGTTGTTGGTGCCTTGCGTCGTTGGCATTTCTCACAACCAGCAATGTACTGTTTCACGTCTTTCTGCAATCCAGGCCAGTAAAATTTTAATTTCACCTTTTCTAAAGTTTTTCTAAAACCTAAATGAGCAGAAGTTCGTTCGTCATGAAATTGACTAAGCACAGTTCGGCGCTCACTGTATGGCAACACAGCCTGATACAAAACTTTCCCATTTTTGCAAGTTTTCTTTCTAAACAAAACATCATCTCTAATCTCAAGAGCATCCCAATGTGCGCAAATGCCTTTAACAAATTGACTATAGCTAGATAGCTCTTCAGATTTTGGTTTTATGCCCGAAGCAACCCACTTTGACACCTGAGCTATATCAGTGTCAACTGCTTGTTTGTCCTTCAACGAATCATCATCTTTAGATGGTGGGCATGAAATAGAATTCACCATACTCTTTTCTTCAGCGCAACACGTTTTTCTACAGGGTATTCTGCTAAGTGCGTCTGCATTTTTATGCTTGGTACCCGCTCTATGTTCAATGATAATTTGAAAATTACTCAGACTTTCAAACCATCTGGCAAGTTGACCCTCCGGATTTTTGCAGTTCAATAGCCATTTTAGAGAGCTGTGATCTGTTCTCACTAGAAATTCTTTACCATACAGATAGTGTTTGTAATATTTGGTAAAGTAGACGACAGCTAAAAGTTCCTTCCTTGTGACGCAGTACTTGCGTTCTGCTTTTGACAATGTTCGACTAGCGTATGCAATTACCCTCTCCATACCATTGTGTACCTGGGAAAGAACTGCTCCAATTGCCACATCACTCGCATCTGTGTCCAGTATAAATGGTTTTGAAAAATCAGGATGCGCAAGAACTGGTGCTGAGATGAGTGCTCGTCGTAATGAATCAAACGAATCTTGACATGGTTTGGTCCACACAAATTTTGTTCCCTTTTCCGTCAGTCTATTCAGGGGTTTTGCTATTGTAGCAAAGTTTGGTATGAAACGTCTGTAATAGCTACACAGCCCTAAAAAACTTTTTACCTCAGTAAGGTTTACGGGGATTGACCAATCTTCTACCGCTGAAATCTTAGATGGGTCTGTACTGATCCCGTTTTCAGAAACTACATGACCAAGGAACTGTACAGTTTTGTGAAACAGATGACATTTCTTCGCCTTTAGTTTTAAATTTGATGACAATAACCTATCAAATACTTGTTTGAGGTTGTCTAACATGTTTTCAAATGTTTTCCCAATAACAATAATGTCATCAAGGTAAACTAAACATATCTGCCATTGCAAACCGCTCAATACTGTCTCCATCAGCCTTTCAAAGGTTGCTGGGGCGTTGCAAAGGCCAAATGGCATTACGTTAAAGTGAAATAAACCCCTCTTTGTTGCAAAGGCAGTTTTTAGTTTGTCAGAGTCATCCATTTTAACCTGCCAGTAACCTGAACACAAATCAAGGGTTGAAAACCACTTTGAGCCTGCAAGACTGTCTAAAGAGTCATCAATTCTAGGCAGTGGATAGGCATCTTTGACAGTGGTGGCATTTAGTCGCCTGTAGTCCACACAGAAGCGCAATGATCCATCTTTTTTCTTTGCCAGAACCACTCCTGAAGCCCAGGGACTTGCTGACTTTTCTATTATGTTTTTATTCAGCATTTCATCTATTTGCTTGTTTATTTCACTCTCCAAGTGATAGGGAACACGTCTAGGGGGTTCCTTCAAAGGTCTAGCATCTTGCGTGTCGATAGTGTGTTTCACTATTGATGTGCGTCCAAGATCTGTGTCTGATTTCGCAAATACCTCAGCGTATTCGATAAAAAATTTCTTTAAAGCATATACTTCCTTTGTTTTTAGATGCACCGTTGACCTTGCAAAGAGGTCCTGCAAATGTGATGGTAAATCGTCACAGACCTTTTCTTTAGGTTGAGGGGAATCAATCACTGATTCAACATTACTTAAATTGGCAATGAATGTACCAGGGTAGATTATCTGGTTGTCTTCGGAAAGGTTCATCATTCTCACGGGGATCTCACCATTTTTCAAGTAGCCAACTGACCTTGCTACTAAAGCTTTTCCAGATTTAACAAATTTTTCAGCTGGTTCCACTAAGCCCAATATTTCTTTGTTCTGATAGCTCTCAGGGAACCCCGTAACACAACAATAAGTAACGACTTCGCTTCTTGGAGGTATCGCTACTGTTTCTTTGGCTGCTATTCTAAAACAGCCTATCTTGCCAACAAATTCAACTTTGTAGCACATGTCCTGCACATTGAAATACCCATTTGGTACATCAACAGTACATTTGTATTTTTTCATGAAATCCAATCCTATGACCCCATCAACAGATAAGTCCGTAACAATAACTTCCTGGGTGTAAGTTGTATCGCCAATATTGATGTTTATCAATGTTTTCCCTAAAACTGTAAGGTTTGTTCCACTCGCTGATGAAACTACTTGATCAGTGTGAAACAATACAGGTTTTGATTTGATGGTTTCATATACTCTACTTGATAACACAGACAGTGTAGCCCCTGTGTCAACCAACAAATTTGTGTTAACACTATGTATGAGTGCTTTTACATACATGCCAGCTTCGGGATCATTTTGATGAATCCCAACTTGAGCACACCTAGACCTGATGCTCTTAAATGAGTTCTGTACAGGACGTCTTTTACCATAGGTATTGTTCCGTCTCTGAGACGATTGTGATCGAGAACTTCTATCATATCTAGCAATGTTAACATTTCCCTGTGGACACTCTGCCTGTAAATGATACTTTGATCCACATACATAACAGTTTCTGTTGCCAATAGGATTGGGTTTTTTTATATTTGTGGACGTTTGGGATATGTTTGACTTCATTGCATTAACTTCTTTTCGGAGGTTTACTATTTCGTTCTTAAGTTCTTCAAAAAGCTTATTTGAAGGACAATCTGCAGATGTCACTTGAACACTTTCAGACTTATTTGTTTGCAATGGTCTTAAATGAGACTCGGCTTCTAACATTTTACGATCTGATTTTACAAATGCTTCTAATTCTACAGCATGCCGAATCGCATCATTTAGGTTTAATGGCCTTGCTTGTTTTACCCGTAACCTCATATCGGAGTCTATAAGAGCATCTATGAATTGCTCCTTTGCCAAAGTTTCTCTAACATCTCCTGGAGCTGTAGGATAAGCTAGGTTAGTTAGCCTTCTAATTGACTGCCCGAGCTCTGGCAAAGTTTCTGCTGCTCTCTGTTTGCGCTCCCTCAATTGGGTTCTATAGAGATCGTTTTGATTTGAGGGTGAGAATCTTTCTTCAAGGGCAATCACTAAAAGTGCATAATCGTGTTTCTGAGCGTAAGGCAAATTTCCTAAAACACCCTGCGCCTGACCTCTCAAGGAAACTGCTAAATAGAGTCCCTTTTCTCGCTCATTCCAATTATTAAGCATGGCACATGCATCAAAATGTGAACGATAATCCAACCAGGATCCTGTGCCATCAAATGTTGCAGGTTTGATATGTGACTGAGACTTTTTATCTCCTAAGTCTCTCGTATTCTTATTTTCATCAACTGCATTAAACCGACCAGATTTTCTGCGATGTGTAATGTTACTTTCTGGTTCGTTTTGTGATAATGGGGTTGACGCAAAATGATCTTGGTCGTATTTGTCATAAGGCGACCTTGCACCCGGCATCAACTCATCTTGCCATGATACTTTTGCAGTAGGGCGTGTTTTAGGCTTTACATCGCCGTGATAGTCTATAACTGAAGAATCTGACACAAATCCCGAATCTCGTGGTTTTTTACTCGTTTGTGGCTCATGAGTGTCAGAGTTAACTTTATCTATAGCACTAGCGTTATGAATATTGAAACTTTCATCTTTTAACTCTTGAAGTTTTTGTTCAATAAAAGATATCTCTTTGTCTATGTCGTCTATGTTAGTCATAGCCATGTTTTAGATAATGCCACAATAAAATGTCATAAACAATCGTCGATAAAAACAATTACATGGACTTTATTCAACAAATTATACAACCTCTTAACTTCACTAGCATAAAAACATCTAATAAACTGAAATTTACTTCATATCTATTTCACGGCGATCACTACGTTTAAAATAAAACAAGAGATTTTACTTGATTTACAAACACCGCTGCCACCAAATTTGTAACGGTTTTTCAAGTTACAAATAAAATAATCAGTTTATAATTCGTGAGTTCGCTTAGGTTTCCTTCCTAAGAATCAAGTAAGAATTAAAAGCAACACTTACGTTGTCGATTTCTAGTCAGCAGACGATGCTACGGAACATAAACAATGTATGCTAGAAAACCAAACCAAATCCGGTTACCTAAAATCAATCCGGATTGTATACTTGTATAATATTTTCCTCGGGCCTGTCTGGGCTATATGATTAGAAATACAATCAAAGAATCAAGATACAAAATCACTCTATAACCAACTAGCTGTAGACTATGGATTTAAACAAACAATTCTGTTTGCTACCACAGTCAACGACAGCCACCTATCAAATCACTATAGAAATATAATACCCGATCAGCTGAAAGTCACCAAGACACTTATTAAGTCACAAAGACACTATGAAGTCACCAAGACACAAGCTACAGAAACAAGGTTAAGAACTGAGTGGTCTAGCTAACAATTCTGTTGCTTTCCGACACAGCTCAAATCCCTGTTCTGTAGAACTCTAACCGAAGAGATTCACCAGAAGACCGTTCGAGTCGTTCACCGGCAGAAGACTGACTAATAATGATAGGGTGGTTGTATATATACCCTGCAAGTTCTCACTGATTGGTCTAAAATGGAGGCAACTGATTGGTTAAACACAGGATACATTTCAATCCGGAAGTAAAATCATTACAATAGACTTATAAACAAATGTAAAAACAAAGTATATCAAATACAGTGCACGTATATTTTGTTTGAAAATTCATTTTAAAAAAGTGCATTTTTAAGTTGATATGTTTTAACGGCTGTACATGTAACTATCGTACTTTATATGTCTTGAAATAATAAGGTTGATACATACACTGACTTAAAAGACGAACAAAATCATTATGCTGGGTTTTTTTTTGGTCATTTGATTCATACATGTAATACTTAATTATGTTTAGTTAGGGTCAGTTTAGACAACAAATGAACCATGTTCGTTGCAAATCGGTGACTAGACGGATATCAGGTACTTGCAGTATTCTTCAGAGAGGCTAGGCGGTCAACAAATTAGCCATCAGATTATCCTTCTGTTTTAGAATATGATGTCTTGAGCTATAAACTATTATTTAGTAAAGAAAAAGTCCTTATATTTTACTCATATTATTTGGGCATTTTCCTATATAGGGCTCTCCTTTTAATGGAGATTTATATAATCGTCTAAAAATGGCCGCAACCATTGAATCCTCTTAAAAGAACTGGATAGTCGTAGCCATTTTTACACTAAATTTATCTCCTAAAAAGAAGAGCTCCAAATGAAGATTAAGAGAAATAGCAAATTGTTTTATCCAAAATATTTGTCTTCACTTAATCACATTAGTTTATAGCTATCTAAAAAAGGGAAGATTTGATGGTCAAATTATTAACAACCCAGCCGCCAAACATTCATTTATAGGAACAATGATATTTACCCATTGAATGTTTTTGCTTATGTCTAATAGCGGTGGCGAGTCAATTATTTATGGCCCATGATAAATACATATTTTGTCTGTTTATACAACATTAGGGAACACTCAAATAAACAAAGCAATAAAAAGTACAATATAGGGAACAACTTGATTATGATTGGTGAGTTTTGGGATCTATGATCTATCTTCCTTGGGCTTTAAACACAGGGTAAAGAGGTTTCAATTTACATAAACAAGTCAACCAATTATAAGCTCTATAATCGCTCATAACACTTGTAAAAGGTTGTCTTAAAAACTTATATGCTAACAGCATTAAGTGACTGGCAAATGTGTATTTCTTCATCATGTGAATGATTACATTTACACCCGTTCGTGAATTCGATATTTATATGACGTAACACTTGTTTTGCGAAACAGAAAACGTCTGAATACTAAAGACACTGGAATGATTACATTTACACCCATTCGTGAATTCGAAATTTATGACTGACACTTGTTTTGCGAAACAGAAAACGTCTGAATACTAAAGACATTGAACTTTATTACTTATAGATTTGCCATTTTCAAATTATTTTCATATCCTTATGTTTTTATTCTTTAGACGGAACAGCTGATCTTTCTGAGTCTTCTGTTTCTCTTCATCGTCGTCTGCAACATGACAGTGCTGATCCTCATCTTTTTGACAAGGAAGAGGAGGTCCCGCATGAACATCTTCATCGCAAATCTGGCAATAGCAGGTTCATGTACATCCTTAACCAATACATTTAGTTTCTTTTTAGGCTCCACTAATAAAGGCTTTTTTTTACCTACTAGTAAAACCATTTATTTGTTTGGTATACTAGTATTTTTCTAAGTGAAATTAAAAAAAGAGAGTAAGATAAATATTTGCATCTTTTATTCTTTTAAAAAACATTGAAACATTTTAACAGGGAGATTTTTTAAAATAATCCTTAATAAATAGGTGAGAGAGAGAGAGAGAGAGAGAGAGAGAGAGAGAGAGAGAGAGAGAGAGAGAGAGAGAGAGAGAGAGAGAGAGAGAGAACACTTGTATATAAGAATCACACAAAATCAAACAATATATTTGCTATGAAATTACTGATATTTTCTCTTGTTAGCTAAAAAGAAAATTACCCTTTGTTGTTGCATAAAGCAAGCAGAGTTTTTAATTTCATGAGTTTACAGTCTGAGTACAGGGGAGTCAGGAAACGGATAAGTCCTTAACTAGCATTTATCAAAATGTTCTTTACCATCTTATTAAGCACAAAACTATCAATTTACATGGATAAAGCTTAGGGAATAATGAACACGTTCAATGCCTGCCATGTTTAATAGAATTATAAAGGTGTGCAACTTTAATCTTATAATTTACATAAATGCCTTGCCTGTAATCACAATATACTTTCAGAGTTTTGTTAAATATCAAGACTGCAAATTTGAAAAGTTTGAACTGCTCAACAAAATCGAAACTTCGTAAAAAGGAAAGAAATGCATCACTTGGTTTAAAACAACAGCAATTCTGTTGAACAAATGAACGTTTTAGGGAATTAAAACAAAAATAGTTTGTGTGACTACATGAATTATATAATACATTGACCACAACATGAGTTACCTATATTACATTTGGCAGCCTTGAGAGTCAACCATTCTTACGATTCCAACCTAATTTTTTTCTCCTTGTAGATTTGATGGTCGGATTTTTCTCCGTATTGCTGGATATCATCGATAAACAGATTGAAGAGTGGCAGGGAGGGGTTGTTATGTGCAAAGTCACTCGGTTCATTCAGGGAATAGCCATCTATGGGTCCAATTATGCCTTGGTAGCCCTAAGCATTGATCGTTTAGACAGCATTGCAAGGCCTCTTAAGTCAATGAGCAAAGGTAAAACGTTTATACTTCATTAGCATACACTCAAACGACATAACAGAAAGAAATGTGTTACCTTTTTTTTACTACTACACAACTGATCAGAATAACATGCACATTTTTATTACTAGTATAACCTGTCTCTTTTAAATACTGTAAAGAATTCTTGGATTCTTGATGATCAAAATTCGTACATGACATAAACTTTTGATTTTCACGAATCTTAATTTTTGTTAAGGACATTGTTAGCAGGAACAATTTTTCTCCATGGAAACTAATAACTTATATTCTTTATATAACTGTATCCACAGGTAAACGAATGAAAATACTCATCATTTTGCAATGGACCTTTGCCGTCCTTTTTTCATTTCCAATGTTCCGATTTGAGGTTGTACACAAAGTTATTGGGGAATCGGAAAAGGCATATTGTATGATCAATTATCCACCTTGGGCTTGGAAAGTAAGTCCAACTTGTAGGATAATGAGTTTAACTATTATTATAAGAAATCAATTTAAGGCATCGACTATGCAGAACCTTATTATTCATGTGTTCTTTACATTCTTTACATGACCTCAGATGTGTGGGATTACTGTATGCAGGGAAATATTCGCCCCCGTTTTATTTTCGCCCCTTCGCCCTCGTTGTCAGTGGGCGAATTTAAAACTGGCCGAATTCCAATGTTCCAGGTTATTTATTTAGTACACAAGCGAGTATGGGCGAATTTAATGTGTGAAACCGTTTGCAATGCGAAATTAACATGGGGCGAAAATAACCCTGTATACAGTATTCAACAAGTACACTAATATCATTCATAATGCTAAACCTAGCACCAAACATGATATATCGAAAACCACACCACATAGTACTTATTAAATCAGTCTTCAAAGACATACATTAGGATGAAACATCCCACCTCGTCGAAGTATAATCAAATGTTCATTGAACATTTGGTTCTGTTATATACCAAAATTTTGAGTCATTTCTGAAAAGTTCTGAGAGCAAACGATAAAACAACAATCTAATAAACATTCTTATCTGGGGGAATGCCGAAGTATAATAAAAATCTTCAAGGATGTTTTGGGTCAATTTGCAAACAGAATAAAATGCCTTAAAATCTCCATTAAAACTGCCAATGCTATGAGCGACGAAATTAATCTTGGTTAGCTATGCTCTTTTTACAGCTCTACTTTACACTGGTAGCCACCGCCGTCTTTATAATCCCCGCCATCTTAATCGCCATCTGCTACATCATCATTGTGGTTATAATCTGGAAGCGGTCCTCCTCTAGTTTCGGCAAACAATACAGTGACGTCATCAAAGAGAAGAGTACCGAAAAATCAAAGAAACACAAAAAAGGTGATAGATATAGTATGAACCATTCTGCTAAAGAAGCCCACATTATTTGCGTTAGTTCATACATGAATTAATTTTACACCTTTCATCAGTTTTGCAAAGATTGAATAACAACTTGTTTTTGGGGCTAATGATTTGATGAATCGGCCGCTAGTGGCAAAATGAAAAAAACTGGCAGATGTTTTAAAAAATTATTTATCCCTCAGAAGTCCAATTTGAGGAAGGAACAGTATCATCACAACCATTGACCCGCCCTACTACTCACAAAGTATCGCATACAACGGGGGGAATCATACCGAAAGCCAAAATAAAGACAATTAAGATGACGTTTGTAATAATTCTAGGTGAGGCAATATAGATAAACTTTGCAAATTTTCTATTGCAATCTGAGATAAAACAGGACCGGTAGGTGGGTAAGAAAACTTATGTGTGAAGTTATTCTGAAGCTGTTTAAAATTAATAAACTGGTTTATGACAAAATAGCAAAGGTGTCAACTTGTTTAAGCGTATAACTTTATTGCGAAGAAGAACATAACCTTTAAGTATTATTTAATTTTGGAGGTTCTATAGCAAAATGAGCGGGTGTTTTTATATTGTATGTATTGATATTGATTATAAGACAGTAATATACATGTATATAATAATTATTTCTATTGATTTCAGCTTTTATTTTGTGCTGGTTACCCTATTTTGTGTATGACTTCATTGACTTGTACCAACTGAACGGAACTTTGCACACAGAAATGAAGGCAGTGACGATCTTTATTCAGAGTCTGGCCCCGTTAAATAGTGCAGCAAACCCTGTTATTTTTCTGATATTTAATTACAAGTCTTATATGAAGATATGTAGAAATGGAATGAGAAACCAAGCTCCTATAACATCAGTGTATCATGCGTGATGGGGGATCCAACATTGCACGCAATAGCTGGTCCTAACGAAGTTTATAAAAAACATACATGCGATAGGAAAGCCACATCAACCCATGTGGAGTGTTCAATCACTCATCAAAGGTTGTTTATATGGGATTACCTTCCTTAATGTCGCATGTTAGATGTATTGATTCCTCTGTATAAATCTAGAAGGACATGAAATGCAAGTAACAAGGAAATCGCCTAAATCTCAGTACGCAGGAGTGAACAACATGAAGTGCCTGGCTTAGCTTATTTAACGAACAATCCCCGCGGTTCTCCAAATCTGCTGAACTGGAAGATGTGCCAAGGAGGATAGGCACAAGAGATGAAAAGTGTTATTCATGGGTTCTTTTGTGATGTGTTTGATGTTAAAAAGTAAACATCAATTAATTCATTTTACAAATTACTTGACCGCAACATAAGATTAGTCACATCAAATGTTCACTTTAGAAAGGGTACACATTTAATTTTTATAGTAGATTTAATAAAATTAATTAATATTTCACCATCCTACAGTATGAATGAAATTTGATGATATTTTACCCTTTTACCATTAACCATGCATACTTCTATCAGAAGTTTTATTGCAGTTACTAGAAATCCGCACTTAGCATCAAAGGACATTCGGTGGTAATAACGTAATAGAATATTGTACAAACATTATAAAACGGGACATCAAATCAAATATTATTCATGTCAATATAGTTTACGTTATTATGTTTAATTTACAAATGCATCGGTCGTCATAATTAACAATCAATATATACATAATTATATAAATGTTATGTTGGGCCCACTTGACTTGCGTGTATTTTATATATAAAATTCTAGTACCTATTGTTCTGTTTTGAAGCATACGATACCGCCAACAGTAAAAAACTATTGATGTTAATTTAACGCAAACATGGGGAAAGTAATATTAATTGCTGACATAAAAATTTTCTATCAATAATGCATGTAATACAAAAACAATATGGAATTTTCATGACCATAAATCATTGTCCAATTGAGTTAAAAGAAGCACAAAAAAATAAATTACAAAATAACTACAAGAATGACAGAAGCAGGATTAATTTTATTCCGCCCCAGTGAAAAATACCACGACACTCAATAGACATTAATATGACTGGAAATGTTACCCAGATTTCATCATGTTCGCACATTTCTCTTGGTTTTAAACGACATTTTTTGACAACTGATATTGGAAAAACACAAAGCAGTTACTTTTATAGATGATCAATTTCGCTATGAAATGGATAGAACTTCGACCAATGTTACATTTAATAATAGCATGGCTTATCAAATAGATTGGCTAAAGTTTTTATTCATTTAAACGATTTAGATATTTTTTCGAACGAATTTGGAATTATCTACTCTTTGAAGTAACATAACATAAACTGCACTACAGTGTTGAAAAATTCTATAAAGCAATTGAAGACAACATTTCTAGACATTTGATCATGAGATGAAGTAGTTGAAACCTTACTTTTTGGCAATTTCCCTTGTCAAGTAAGAAACTTATAACTTCTTTGAACATTATCTTATTAAGGTAATATCATAATATCTATACCTTTCTGCGAAAAAAAATCGGGCTAGAAAAAGTTAGCCGTTTTCATGAATGGTTGAATTAATCCTTTATTGCACCAATCAATCAACCTTGAAGTAGAAGCAATAAATGGTTCCAAGTGCCAAATAATTTATGAGACGGGTGTTAGGACTTGTTAAATTAATTAATCAATAAAGAAACTTATTTGTTGAGAATCAAGTGTAACACGACTCATCGACGCATTACAAATGTGGCGTATCTAGCGATGTGATTAGTGGGGTTCGGGATACGCCTATATCTATGATTTTCCACACACGTGGCATACATGTACTTCTATCATTTTTTACACTATTACATATTTGCCTTAAAGAATATTGGACTCGTGTTATTTTTTTTTAATTTCTAATATGGCTTGATCTGAGAGAAAATAGTAATAAGTAGTAGGGGTAGCTTCGATATTGACATGATACGAACTTAAACACATTTACCTCCATATACTTTTATACGCTAGTTTGCTTCCATTACAATTAAACAAATCGTAGCCAAGTTTTTTTTTTTTGGTTTGTGATTTGTTTCTATAAAAAATTAAAGCCACAAATTGTAGCCCCTTTCTGGCCCTCAGTAAATAATCATGTAAATAGTTATGATAATTTTTCAGGATACAAATAGCTTGCATCTTAAAATTTGCGAAGTATATCCTTTTTTTCCCTAGGAGTTCTATTACATATATAACTATTTCCCACATTAAGGAGGCTGAGTGGTCAACAGATGAACCATCAGATCTACCTTCGACATTTAAATATGATCTGTTATGCTATAAATTATCATTTAGTAAGAAAATCTACGTATTAAATTTAGACTTTAAAATTTGAATATTTTGCTATTAATATTTTATATGGAGCTCTTTTTTACGGAGATGATCGTGGCCATTTTAGACTGAATTAATCTCCTTTAGTAGAAGAGTTGTATATGAAAATATTGGAAAATACCCAAATTTAAAGTTGTAATATGTATTTTTTTTTTTTACTAAATAATAGTTTATAAATAAACAAATCATATCTTAAAATTTTAGGCAGATGATGATCGTTAATCCTTTGACCATCCAGTCTTCTTAATTTGCCTTAGCAGATTTTTTGTATCACTGGAACAGCCCCGCCTTCAATCTGACCCATGGGAATATAACGGCATGGGAATTTAACGGCATACCTTAAGGATGACGTTTACTCAGAATGAAAAAAAATTCCACTGATGATAATGAAAAACCAACTATTGCGTGTTATAGACCTTACATGGTAGTGTTATTCTTCACTTTCAAAAAAGTAGGTCAATGACCTACTTTTTGAGTTAATGACCATTGAATATTTTTTGAAAATTCAAGAAAAATCCATAAAAATTTAACACTATGATTCAGATTTTTTTAATTGTGAAAATAATACAAATTGCTTAACTCTTTAACAAATGAAATACAGTTTATGAATTGTAGTGACATTAAATAGATACAAAGCATTAAGCTTTCATTCACAATTTTTATAGATATTCTAGTCCGAATTTCCTCTATCAGTCTTCAAATTACTACCCATTTTTGATTCAATATAACAATAAACTGAATTATGATAATGCTAATTCATTTATAGTATTAAACTAAGTATATTGACCTTTCTCTCCTGGTATAAAATTTATATGAGGTCAATGATCAAAATTTTGAGATATGGTGTCTTTTATCATTTTTAAGCAGTTTTCAATATTTTTATAGTGTGTGCCATACGATTATCTACACGAAAAAGCAAGAAAAACCAACAGAAAATTTGCAAAATTATGTTACTAACAAATAAAATCTTGACTTTAAATATTATAGTACTACCAAAAATATTTCAGTGGAAAACAAAATCTGAAAAATTTAGTCCGAATTTCCTCTGTTTTGCTAAAAGTCAAACTTTGTCAGAGCCTAATTCCATAATTTAGTAAAAATATCGATTGTTATATCAATAATAATTCATTTCATAAATACTTTTTGTATTTAAAAAAAATTTTACTCATGAAATTGAACTTTTTAACAATCCGGATTTGAGAACTCAAACATTGAGTAAACAACGTCCTTAACTTCAAATTCTATCTATTAATTTCATTTTTTACATTCTTCATGTTCTTCAGAAAATATTCTAAAAGCTTGTTTTTAGTACTAGAATTTCTAATATGAAATTTGATACCACATCAGAGCTTCTTTTGGATCCCTGGAAGTCTTGTCTATATAAATAAACTTACATATAAAATGATATATGTCTGGATTTAACCGACTATTTGGAACATCAGAAGAATTGAGATTTTTAAAGCAAGAAAATTTGACATCGTATTTATTTTTTAATTGCGAAACACGCACACATCTAATCACATGACAATGCCATCGGAAGGAGAGGATCCTCTGGTTTCTCTCTGTTACTCGGTACAAGTGGTTTTAATGGGAAGAAGTGCTAGATGTGATATATAAAGCTAAGTTAGTAAGTATTTAGTAAATATAACAAAACTTTTTTTCTATATCACACCCCGTATAAACGCTCGACCAATATCAACAATCGGGACTTCGGACATCTGACTTCTGTTGTTTGAAACTAATGTTTGTATTGATGGAATGAGAGTACCAAACCCCCGGATGTTTACATCAGAGAAAACGTTGTAATAAGGAATGAATGGGTAGGCGTTACGCGATTGGCTGAATTCAGGTATGTGACAATTCTCATTTTGTAGTAAAAATATTAGTTTTTAAAATAAATGGTGGAATGTGGGGAATATTTTAAAGAATATAGCAACGCTAGGAAAAGATATAGGGGTGGGGGTTGATTTTTTATGTAAAGTGACATTTACTGCCGATCGCTGTAAGTTGTAAACAACTGCAAATTTGACCTATAAACGCCACGGGACCCTATATTTTTTTGGTCATTTCCCGAAAGGTCTTGAATTGAAGTTTCAAATGATACCAAAGATTTGACTGAAACTATTATAGTTAAGAACTGAGAGATCATAACGTTTGTATGGAGTTCTATAGGAAAATAATTATTAGGCTTTTCCCTATACGTTTCTGGCTTATGGGAAGGGCTGAATACTTTTGCATGTATGCCTTTTTTGTTAATATTAATGAATTTCTGGTGTGTGTCACGAGATTCGGTTTTCATGTTTTGATTGGTTCATTAAGATATTAAATTTTGAGGTTTGAATCTCGAATCTTGTACATGTACATGATTTCGAATCTCGATTGAGCCCTCTGATCTATCATAGGTAAGTCACAGCATTACATATATTTAGACTGATCAGATGTCGATCTGTTGATGGCATCAGAGAATATATTGCCATGACATCGAAGAGATGGGGGGGGGGGGGGGGTCAGCAATCTACAGAGGAGACGGTAGTCAAATGGCTCTCAATCTCCGCGGTGTTTCTGATGATGTCTAGACACGCTTGCTAAGTATACCTGGCATTTATCATAAAATATTTATTAACATATATTAACACTTCACTGGCATTTAGTGTTATTATAAGGACAAACCTCTTTGTCTAAAGGAGAAAATCAAATCCCAAAATGTCATATGTCATTGACGTCAATGATTACCTACAAATGCAGGCACGTAGCATCGATTTTGAAAGTGGGGGGGGGGGGCCAAACTCATCCAAAAAATCTTGAAAATCAAAAAAAAAAAAAAAAAGGAAGATGGTATTTCCCGAAATCCTAGGGGGGTGGGGGGACAGGGCAGGTATACTTTTCACTTCAATCTTCAATTTCACTGTTTATTTTCTTATTTTCAATTCAATTTTTCCAGGGTCACAGAAAAGTGGGGGGCCAACTCCTTGATAATTCAATTTATTGTATGTAAATTTAAGAAAAATCTTTGCTGCGAGAAAAAGTGCCCCCCCCCCCCCCCCCCCCCCGCTGCTACGTGCCTGCAATGTATGTATCAGTAAAGTTCGTGCAATTAACACCTGTGACGGTTTTAAAAAGACTGATCTCTTACCACGGATTTTCATTTTAATTTCGTTTTTTACGGCTTTTTAGCATTCTTTCACCAGAGGTCGTGCTACACAGGCTTCGCTTACACCTCTGTCAACGTCCGATGTTCAAGATTCTTGTACAAACTTAAACGATGGGCAAAATGTAATTAAAATCTTTGTAATAATTCCTTTTGTCTATGAATTTGATTATGAATAATTAAATTTAAATCTTTAACGCCGTTATTTATTTTTATTTCAACGTTACTGAGAGAACTATTTTGCGGAGGTAAACATTAAAATATGATCACATGATCTAGTTTGACAGATATTTGAAAAATCAGTTTCTGTACGCTACCGATTCAGCGAAGATTTTACATAAATCAGCAGCAATGTCATCTCATGTGATGTTTTTAAAAGTGTCCTCAAAGTCATCGCCCGTCGATGACTTCCCTTCAAGCTGATTGTACAGAAGAAGCGAATCAACCAGACATGTGCTCGCCATGCTTGTTTTGATCATGTGACAGACTATTTTTCCGGCGTTGACAGAGGTGTAAGCGAAGCCTGTGTAGCACGACCTCTGGTGAGAGAATGGGGTTTTAGTTGTATAGTTTTTCAAATCATTGTCGTCACGACGCTTGATGATGCGTTGATCTTTATGATACAATTAAAAATTCTATGAAAATATTTTATGGTCAAATTTAATTACCACCCACCATACTTTATGGTTTTATGTACATGAATGTATAAAAGGAAAAAAATCCCGCCTTCGATTTCCTCTTTTATGGTTAAAAACTGTAGTAATGAGCTTGATTTTTCACAAATTATTCATCAGATTTTTTTTCCTTTATACATTTCTTTATTAATTCCAACTTCCCAAAAGCTTGCATCCATATGGATCTAAATTTTAACCTTAATTTTAACATTGATACTAATTTCAAAAATCGTAATTCGTTGTAAAATGCGAATGTTTGGCTTGTGCGTGGTTGATGGCAGTGTTTAGAATGAGAGACGTACATGTAGATACCACTTACAATGTACATAATGTGAAAGGCGGAAGTGACAAGAAGTTGCAGAGGCTTCGTAAGTTAAGTTACTACGAACACCATTATACTGCGCAGGCACGTAGCATCGTTTTTGAAAGTGGGCGGGGGGGGGGGGGGGCAGACTCATCAAAAAAAAAATCTTGACAAGCCCCTCAAATCGTACATGTACATTCGAACACGTTCTTGACTAAAATCATGCAAACCAACCCGCCAAGGTATGTTAAGTGCCGTAAAAGTTTATATGATTCAAGCCCACACCTTAGGGCATCTTGAATAATACAATAATTTCAAAGTGATTGTGAATTATTTTTGTTAGTCTGTGTTCTTCATGTCCTCTTAAAAAATAGACATTAAGAGGGGATATGGTTTCATGTGGTATTAATTAGCTTGAGAAAAACAGAATTGCGATCAGTTTGTTTGGGTTTTAATTTTCAAGGCTTCTTAATTCATATACTCGATCTACTAGGTTACATTCAAGGTATAATGAACTAATTCGATATACTGTTAATTTAACGAGCATGTAGCCATCAATTAACCACACTTCAACCCTAATGTCATACTTTATAGCACTTTGTAACCATTAAACCTTCCCCGTATCATAATCACTTTTTGTCATAACAATTAACGTTATCTGAATAATACGGCATTGTCATGTTTATTGTTTTACTTCCATAACAATATGCTCTTAAAGAAAGTAGACATGTTTTTACAGAATCGTGAACAAAGGTGGTCTTTATATAGAAAACTGATGAATTGTTTAAATAATCAGATCTTCCCTTAATATATTGAACGAAAGGGACATAGACCGTAACAGTCATTTACACGTGCACATTATTACAATTGAGTCAGAACCCCTACGCCGGAGGACGTGAAAAGTAATTATTTTGTAAAGAACTTTATGGTCTTTCTAAATATGCAGCCAGTTTCTATTCAGTAGAAGTAGAGGTAAACAGAAGATATCCATAACACTATATGACCATTTTGGTCCCGTCTTAGAGTGAAAATAAAAAACACCTCCGGGGGTATACAAAAATAGCAATTTTGATAGAGGGATACCTAAATTGTTTTACTAAAAATTTAGTTTTTTTAGTTTTTTCGTTAGAAATAGTCAGTTTTTGGCAAGTTTGGCCTTGCACCTAGGAGTCATTAATAATTTACATTAATACATGTTAGTGACGTCATCTTTTGTTAATCCGAGTCCAGTAAATATCTTATTGTCCTGCAACCATCCAATAAGTTACCCGTAGCTGTCCAATAAGTTTCTACTTATTGGATGGCTACTGGTGAAATATACGTTCATGTATTAATTAACATTGTATTCCTACAGAATCACACCATCCTATATTGTTTGTACAAAAATGACTAATCTGCGGGAATTTCAAATTATGATCACAAGATTTCGAACATATATCACAAGATTGTGAATATACATCACGAGATTGTGAATCTACATCACAAGATTTTTTAATAAAGCAACGTTAATATACTCACCATTGCGCATACTTTTTCATGACGCAGTGAGGACTAAAAAGACCAATGTAAAAAACGTTTTGTTTATCTAAACATGGTTGTGTATCTTGATTTATTCAATATTCAGTTTATTTACATACCCAAATGCAAAATGATCTGTTTTTCGCCTGATGCTTATTATTAACTTATTTGATAGTGCCAGGTAAAAGAAATGAAGCAGAATGATCGTAAAAATGTTCACAAGCAACGAAGAGACAACATGTTTTAAGTAAGTTATAAGCCTCAAACTGTCCATCCAGTCAGATATTGTTCTGTCCTCGGCGCTGCGCGCCTCGAACTGTAACAGTATCTGTTTAGGCTTATAACCATCACATGTATATACGATGTGCGTCTTTTTATCTGATTCTGTGGTCCCTGACTTGAATACTCTAACTTTATTAAATCGTGGGACTAGAAAAAGGAGAAAACCTTGAAGTATTTTAGTATGATTAATTTTCTACTAGAATTAGTGTTAACTTTTAAATTGATTTTTCAAAAGGTTTAAAAAAATTCATGACAAAATCAGTAAATGTAATTTTCATAAAATGGGGCGAACATTTAGACGCCGTTATCCAGCACATCTCTCACATTCGTTCCTTAAATAATCGTGAATACACAATACTGTAATAAACCTTTTTTTCTGAGTAAAAAATTACAAGGTCATATACTCATTCATAAACAGCATATGCCAAACTTGATTGTTCTATGTACATGTACGTCTTAATCATAATCGTTTCTTTTGTTATTTTGGGTTTATAACACATTTGCTTATATGTTTTATTTAAAGATTATACAATTGCATGATAATAGATAATTACTGCAATCTCTTACCACAGTTTGGCTTTATATCGAGTTAGAAACCAACCCGTGTGGTGAAAGATTATAAGTGAACATTTTTTGTTTGAATTCATATAACGTAATAACAACTTTAAAACAATAAAACTATGTCACGTTGACGTCAGTAGATTCGTGTTTATTTGCATAACTTGTGAAATCAACAGGTGTATGATTCTAAGGATTCTGAACTCTTACCATCAAAATAGATAAACCTTAAAATAGATAAGCTATGTCTGATCACAATGTAAAATATTTTATTATACTTTCATGTTAAATATTGAAATCTGATTGGTTTAGCCGCAGTTGATAATCCGTTCTATTATCCTCAGCGTTACCAACACACTCAGCGCAACGGGTAATGCAACGAATTGTTATATGTGTGTAAATTATGCGTGTACGGTTCGCCGTATAGAATTTACGTCATTTCTATATAAATGCAGTAAAAAAATTCTCTAAAATTAAGACATTCAGTATAATAAAATAAATAGTGCCTGTTTGGGAGGATAACAGTTGAAATTGACACCCTTGAAAACAATTGTCAACCTCCGCTTCGCGTCGGTTGACAATAGTTTTCTCGGGGTGTCAATTTCAACTGTTACCCTCCCAAACATACACTATTTATATATTGTTATACTTTCATGTTAAATACTGAAATCTGATTGGTTAAGACGCAGTTAATAATATTTACTATTACCCTCAGCGTTAGCAACGCACTTGGCAACGGGTAACATTAAAAAATGTTACATGCGCGAAAATTATGCGCGTACGGTTCGCTGTAGAATTCACGTTATTCCTATATAAAAGCAGTAAACTTTTCTTAAAAATTTTAAAAAAGACATTCAGTATAACAAAATAAATAGTGCCTGTTTGGGAGGATAACAGTTGAAATTGACACCCCTCGAAAACCATTGTCAACCTCCGCTTCGCGTCGGTTGACAATGGTTTTCTCGGGGTGTCAATTTCAACTGTTACCCTCCCAAACAGGCACTATTTATATATTAACACCTGCCAGCAATTAAGGGTTAACAAAACCAAGAGCAGCTGCAGAATTCTTTTATAATTATTGTTTAAAGGACATCTTTTTCTGTAATTTATTCATTTATTATTTCTGTGTGCGCGCGCGTGTGTGTGTGCGTGCGTGCGCGTGATAAATTGGTCAGGCATAATGGCCTGCGAAATCTTAACGAAAATTTAGTTTCACAGTCATTTAGTACAGTTCATTTAAGTTACTCAGCCACTAACTGTTTGATAGAGTTCGGTATATCTACTGTATCTTGTTCATGCAGTTTCCGACAAAGCCTTAATTAATACATAAAATCAAGGAAAACTTTATTAAATAATTATTGTTGATTTGTTCCAACATTAAAAAGCAGTATTTTTTGTTGAACATGTTAATCTTGTAGGGGGGAGGCTTGACTGATTCTCAAAAATCTTGACAAATAAAAAAACCTATTTCCCCAAATCATGAAAATCCTAATCCGTGCGGGGGTGGCAGCTCCGACGCCTATGGTTTGATAACACATTCCTTGTTTTATTGTCTATTGTCGACTAGCTTTAATTAATGTTTCCAAGCCTTACCTACAGTGAGCAGAAGAAATCCAACATTCAGTTTGAATGTACATGTATCATCAAAGATATTCACACCCAATTCCCTAGGAGGCAAAACCATAAAATCTTAATCAAAGCCATCCAAAAGGCCCATAAATTACAAAGATCATATGTTGATTGAATTATATCGAATTTATGAAATAATTTATTTTATCCAAATGCACCTATAATGCCATTGGTTATTTAAGTTATCAATAAAATGTCAATTTTCACATTTTTTATAAAACGCTGCAACTACTTATACATTGTATTAGCAATTTTTTTTTATTAAAAAGAGGCATAGTAAACTTACAAAGATTGAATGGCGGTGGCCAATTTTAGACTGTATTGTTATCTTGAGGAAGAGTCCGGTTCAAAGTTATAGGAAAGGAAAATGCCTAAATTCGTACCAAAATTATGTAATTATTTCTTTACTAAATATCTTCACAAATCATATCTGAAAATGTTAGGTATGACCATCCCGCCAGCCTCATAAGTGTAGTAACGGAATCACCCTCAATCCAGCGTTCTTAAAACAGATAGTTTTCAATATTTTACAATATTTAGTTGAAGAAATGGGATTCTATTTTAAAAAAAACACCCCACGCCTCATCTTTGACAAAGAATGTCTCACCTGACACTTTAGTACTGAAGCGATGAAAAATGCGCCATGTATTTCTTATTGCACTGGTCAAGGATAATGGTATAACATGATGAAGGTAGGATATTTTTCCATGCCAGTTCGTATAAATTATTACTTAACAGTGTTTTGTCATGGTATGCGATCAAGGTATAAAAAAAAAAGACACCGTTGAATTTGACTCTTCCATTTGTATCTTTAAATGAAGTCTGGTTGAAACAGCTTTCACATTTTTAAGTTAGCAAATTGAACAAATGTAAAATATTGAAATAAAGAGAGTAGGAATAGCCATGTTATATATGCATAAACTGTTATCATCGACACTCAGCTTTGTAAAAGTATTTATATAATTTCTTGGAAACTGAGCAAGTAGAAAATTAAGAATATATGTATCTTAAAATATCCAATAATTTTTTTAAAAAATATCTTAAAGAATTTTCTTAAAACTAAGCTGAACACACAAAAAACGAAAATGTTAAGTCACTGAGTTCAACAGGAAAGGTAAAAAAAATGACAGTTATAGGCATAAAGAGATACTCTTTATATTATCTGTGCAACTTAAAATAAAGTGAAAGTACGGTAAACCAGTTCTTAAATATTGATCACCTAAACTGAAATAATGGGAAAGTACAGTACTGTATACCCTTTTGGGGAATGATAAAAAGAAAAGAAAAGAAAGAGTTCATGAATAGAGATTTAATATATTAAGTTATTTACATTTAAGACAACATGCTTTTGGTTTTCTGCAAGGCAAGTTGCAGTTTCAAGATATTTGCGTCCAGAGTGGCAATCCCCTTTTTAAACGTCTTCTCATCAACAGAAGAAGATGAAGGGGACCTTCCTGATACACTTGAAATATTATCGTCATCAATAGCACTAATGGAGTTATCTAAAGCTGTTCCCCTGTATAGTCGGTCCTGAGGGGAGAGCAGAGATTTCTGGGTAATTGAATGTTGGGTCAGGGAAGATTGATGCGAGGACGGTTTTTGAGGTGAGGAGAAATGAGGGAGTTCACTATTTGATAACACTGATGTTTCTGGCTGACTCAAAGATCGCCGATGAGGTTTACTTCTTGGAATTACATTTGGTTTAGATACATCACTTACTTCAAAACTTTCTTGGGTTCGAGATGGGTCCATAGTTCTGGAATGGGTTTTAAAAGTTGGATTGTGGGAATTATACTTTTTGAAGTAATCGGTAACACTGTATCTTGATTCAGCTGCACTGAATTTTGATTGTGTATCCAAATCTGACCTTGTCTCTTCATGGTAACCGTATCTTCTACTACTGTTTTCATATCCACTTTTTGGAAATGTATCCTCCTCTTCAAATCGAAGTCTCTGGTTCTTAGCCATGAATACGTTGTCACTTCTGTCATGTTTCTTTAGCATTCCAGTCAAATAACTACCATCTCTTCCATAATGAGTTGTGTGTTTTATGAGTCTCTGTCCATTGTTTTCAAAATGTTTTCCATCTCCAGATAAACTTCTGTGTCTCTGTGATGGTAAGTTCTGCCTTGTGTTCTTATGAGAATCAAAGGTCTGGTATTCCACCTCAGTGTCAGACATGCTGCTTTTGTGGTCAACTGGTGCCCCCTCATCCAGGTTGTCAACTGGATCCCTGTCCTCACCAAACTTTCTGCTGCCAGATTTAGTTGGAGGTTGTAACCTGTTGTGTGTTGCCAGGGATTCTGCTGTCAAGGCAGATGCCCTTGTCTGGGGTTTATACACATTGGAGAGGGAGTGAACTCCAGGATCAGACAAAACACTGCGCTCCATCCTGAAAATGATTTTGAAATCTTATCATCCAGGTTAAAACTGGCACATATCAATTTGATAACTTACATATTTCTTGCATGATCACTCTACGAAATGATTGTTCCGTGGTGTATGTTTATTGTCTTACAGAGATATTTTACAGATATGCAGTTTGGAGTACTTTTGATAGTGTAGATACCCTGTTATCTGTTTTCCACCCAGTATATGAAGTAGACGCTGCAGACTGAAGCTGTTGTTGGATATGAATGAAGTGTCTCCCCCTGTCCTGCTGGCCTCAAGCTCCTGAAGGACCTGTCCAACAGCCTCCCTCAGAGACCTGAAATACGTTTTGTTTCATCTTAAAGTATCTTACTCTTCAATATGGTTGCATCAAGAATTTTTTAAGAAGTGGACGTTTCTTTTCCTGATAGAGTGATTTTGTTTGAATGAGCTATTTGCATAAAACATCACCGGAAAAACAATTCTAGTCTTGTTTTTATAGGCTCTTTCAAACACAATTATGTTCATAAATCAATATACTCAGAATAGGACATTCCATAAGTCTAGGACTAGAAGGACTATTTGGCAGGACAAAACAAGAGATATTGTTTATTCCTAATTAAACACAAGGAAAATAATATCCACGTAAAATCGTGAGAAGAACATCTCGTGGATTTTCAAATTTAGCTTTTAATTTTTGAACATGTAAAAACTATGATATAAACTGGGCATTTGCGATTTTATATTATGTGATTTAATGCAAAACAATTGAATTGCGAAATTAACTTCTTGTTTGAAATAATTTACTTATTACATGACATTTCTGAAGGAGTTTTTTTTTTAAGTAAGACCACATAAGATACCAAGCACATTGAAGTCATAACTGAAATTACAACCACTTAACTGCTAGTATTATGTCTTGAAAACATTACTGTTATTTGTGTGTTCTTCACTTTTTAAATGAATCCCATCTACATGTCTAATACGTCTATCAAGTCCAACAGAATCAAAACAAAAACAAGATCAAAAAACATAATTTCTAATCTTCTTGTTGTTGAAAAAATAATTTCCAACATTAATTTGCACAATATTTTTTCATAAAATCAAGGAAATTATGTTTCAAAGTCAATAAACTGATTTGATCATAAACAATCTGAATCCTATTATCACTACAAGATTGTTGAGTCCACAGACACCTGATTTATGAAAAACACCCTCCAAAACCTTGTAGTATAATTATAGTACAAGAATGTTTTTCAGTATGAGAAAGGTTTAAAAACATCAGGTGCCTGTGGTTGAGTTTGGCTAGATATATTCTTTATGTAAACCTACTGCAGAGATGATAGCAAACCGTAACTACCAGTTCATTGTATATGCTGCTCAACAGATTAAACCTCTTACCGGTATATTTTGACAAAGTTGATTTTAATAGTAAACCAATATAAGTAAACTGAGAGCTCTCCGTATTTACTTTTCTCTTTGATTTGACTTTTTTTTCAGCAAATGTAAAAAAAAAAGGTGCCTTGATTGCTTAAAATACAGAATTAAAGCTTGATTTATCTGGGTTTTTTATTTTTGGAAATGTTCATTGTTGGAAACCTATGACTAGTCTGGCATATGCCTCCTGAACTGCTTAGTAAGGGTATGTGAGACTAACCATGGTTTTGTTTAGTATATTTACCCCAACCAACAGGAACATTTAAAATCACATATGTTCTAACTTATTTAAAAACAGGATATAACGGTAGTGCATGCTCCAGTTGATTGTGTAAACACAGACATTGATTATGTCTGTTGTGTATGCAATGAAGGGCTTTCCATTAAATCTCATTAAATCAAAAAAATAGAGTAAATTAAATTTATGTCCAATTTCCTACCAATCCTCTGACATCTGCAATGTGCACAGGTGCATTCTGTCTGGAACCATTTTCAAACCAACAAGTTATAATGATGCTAAGAGCAGGATAAATTTTGGATGGGCATAAAATAACATATATATACATTATATCATTGTGGATGGTTTTAACGTATAAAATTAGATATAAAAACTTATCATAATTTTCTTTTTCTTTTTGCCGATGTACATTTGTATATATCTACTTTGGTATAACTTCAATGATGGTATTTTATTATGACCTTTGATATTGTCATTTTTTCGTAATAGTGTAAATTTCGTGTCAGAATTCCACAAGTTTACAGAACTCGATGATAAAGTTCCATGCTGAAGTGAACTTTTATTTCCATTCAGTACCAATGTGAAATTCTTTTCCATTGTTAAAAGGGTGTACAATAATCATTTAATTTAATTAAATCTTGGTGGTCATATTGAAAAAAAAATTATGAATCATCTATTAATTCAATACTTGCTTAAAGCAATAAGCATATAGCAATATGAGTTGTATTTCTCTGAATTTTATTTTGCTGCAAAAACTTGCTTTTATGATGTCTGCACTAAAATGTATCATTAGATTCTATTGGGGAAAAAAATTCTCAACTAAGGAACTAATGGCATATTAATTTTTGTACAGGATGACAAAAATGTGATTTTGCTTAAATCAGGAAGTTGATAAACCATAATCTTTTTTCTCAAATTAGTAGTAGGGCTTAAATCAAAATTTTACAACAAAAAACTTCCACATGAAAATTGCAGCTCATTTTGTTTTAAAGTCATGTGAAAAAAATCAATTCAAAATTTTTACTTTTATTTTAACTTACTCTACAACGTCTTTCTGTTGTTTAATTTCATCATCTCTTTGATGTAGCGTCACTTGTAAGATGTGATTTTCCCTCTCCAAGGCCTCGTATTGTATGCGTGCCCCCTTTATTTGCCTCTGCAAACTGTCCAAGTCATTACGGAATTGGTGAGCATCTTGAATGCATTCTTGTCTAATCTTTAACTCCTCTGTCTCCTAAAATCATAGGATGAATTTCAGTTTTTGGATAGAAAGGCTGTCCTAGGCTGGTTTAAGAATTATTTTGAAATGTACCATAAAATTCATAAGTTTTTTCATATATCATGATTGTTTGCTAATGGTTAATTTAATCAAGTTTTAGTATGCATGTATAGCAAGAAACAAACAAGAGGCCCATGGGCCACATCATTCACTTGAGCAACAATCACAATAATAAAATCAGTTTTGGCATCACATACAAAACACCTGGACAATACAGTAGAATATTTCCTGTGTAAAAAGATTTTGATATTTTTCTCCAAATATTCTTACATAAAACATTGAGCCAATTTTGTACTATGATGTTTTTATAGTCATATCACATACTGAGCATTACAGATCTCAAGAATATCTTAAACAACTGTTTATGTATATGTAAAACTACATCATACTTTGAATCTCTTGTGAGGCCCAAGAATTGCTCAGGGGTTCACGTTTAAACAATTAAGAATCAACAATATGTCAAAATAATTGCATATAAATAATGCCATATATTATACAATATGATTTTTTGAAAATAATTTAAAAAATTTTCCTTGATAAAACTACAACCTTCTATTTTGGCTTCACCGTACCCCCAAAGATGATAACTTTGACAAACTTGAATCTACACTATCTGAATTTGCTTTCCCACAAGTTAAAGCTTCAAAACTTGGTTTTTTGTTTATACAGGATCTACATGTACATGTATTATACTTAATTGTCCAGATATTTTGTATTATGTCTCCATTAGGATGATTTCATGACTATTGTTGTACTGGTGAGTGATGTGGTCCTTGGGCCTCTTGTTTATTTCTTACTTCTACTTCAATTTTTAGAGACAACCATGTAATCTACATCTCAGAATATAGTTGTGTTATAGATATAAATGGGGTGTAAATTAATCAATGAGTATTATATACCTTTTTTCACTTCTAAGATAGAATGATTAGGCAAAAAATTGATATGTGAATAAAATCAACTGTTTTCCTTTTGGTACCAAAAGTTTGGAAAAAAAATAGTCACGAAAAAAATTTCCTCTTTGCAAGAAGAGAAAGGATGGGCTTGTTTTATTTACACAGAAGAAAACAAGCCCATCCTTTCTCTCCAACATGCTACAGGAAATAAGATCGTAATTCATTTAAAACAACTAATGATACACTGCTTCTATTGATAACAAGGTTATCTTTTTAAAAAGCTTATAAAGTCAGCCCGTGGAATATTAATTTTAGGTCGAAGTGAATACACCATCTATAAAAATAGAAGGTTCATAGTTTCCTGCACGATAATAATATGTGGGTGTACATTTATAGCTAGCACAGTATACTTTTAAGACTGTAGGGTAAGAGATAGGTGGGCAGCAGTGTACTGGTACATACAATGTATGACTGCAGTTCTACTTAATAATTAGACTTGTAACTTTGCAAAGATCGCTTTCTGAATGTCATGGTCCTGTAGCAAACCACTGCCAACATACATTTATATCCTCTTCAATTAGAGAAAATATATATGCGGACCATGGCTGCAGACAAATTCCAAGGCTGACTGATAAGCAGTTTGACCTATTTAAAAACTGACCAGTTTCATAACTTCCAATTTCTGTAACACAGACTGTCTAATTCCTTCCCAGAATTCCAATTTATACACAAGCCTAATGGAAGTTTCATCCCAACTTAATGAGTCAGCCTGTGGGCTGACTAAACACTTGAGAAGTAATGCATTTTTGCTACACCTATTTTGTTATTAATCATTTTGTATTGTCATTCCTTTATTATCTTTAATTGTATTAAGAAGCGATAAAGAAAACTTGTTTTACCTTTTCACTGACTGAAGCTATAAGTCTACTCCTTTCTACTTTCATTTTCTGCAACTGAGTGTGCATGTCTTTCATTTCAGTTGCTAGTTTCACTTTGAATTCCTTTTCTGCTATAAGTTCCCTCTGGAGTGCTGTGATTTTCTTTTGTGACACAGAATCTATAAAAGTAAACAAAGCTTTACATGCACCTGTTTAGACATGCCAACTTAGCGATACCCAAGATTTGAAATAAACTTCTTAGTCTTACACTAAACTGGTACATGTACTTTAATATAAAAATATTCAAATTGTTATGACAAATATTTAAAGTCAGTAACTAAAAACCTCGGACCTCACTCAATGAATAAACCAAACGAAAGGCCCATGGGCCACATTGCTCACCTCAGCAACAGCCATCATAAAATCAGCTTTATGGAGTCAAATACAAAATATCTGAAAAATTCAGTATAATAGATCCTGTATAAAATGAGTAGTTGCCCCATTCTAACAATGGAGATCATAATTTGAACAAACTAAAATCTATACTACCTGAGGATGCTTTCACACAAATTACAGCTTTACTGACCAATCGGTTTTTGAGAAGAAGATTTTTAAAAAATTTTCTCCATATATTCTAATGTAAAAATTTGATCCCACATTGTGGTCACACCCCAACTTTTGTGATCAGGATATTGAACAAACTTGAATCTACACTACCTAAGAATGCTTCTACACAAGTTTCAGCTTTTCTGACCAACAAATTCAATGATTCTTATTTATCTCCCCTTAATAGGAGATATGTCCCCTTATTTGAACAAACTTGAAAGCTCTTCCCCCTAGCATGCTTTGTGCCAAGTTTGGTTGAAATTTGCTTAGTGGTTCTAGGGAAGAGGATGAAAACGTAAAATGTTTGCAATGAAAAAAAAATGACAGATAACTTACAAACTTTGATCTAAAAAAAACATTTAAGTCTTTGGCTCAGGTGAGCTTAAAATTCAAACATAAAGGAATAAAGCTGATAAACAAAAATTCTATTGAGAAGAGATCTAGAGAAGGAGGAACTTTTTAAGCTCACCATCTGGTTTAGAAAGATCCTTTTTAGCTTCAGTTGATTGAGTTGTGGTTCCTTTTGCTTGTTTGTTCATCAAACGTAGACGTCTACAAGAACAGTAGCTTTGCTGTATCATACAATGGTATCACATTTTTGTTTACAATGAGTCTCAACCTAGAATTTCTATTCCTATAAATTATAATTGAGGGTTACTTCAAGTTAAATTTCTTACAAAAATAATTGTTCATTGCTGTTATTTCACTATAAATCTGATAACTATATGTTAAAGAAGTAAAATCCTTTTCCGTGACATAAAGAGGCATATCTTTTGTTTTTGTGGTGCTAAGCAGGCACGAGTCATCGACTCCCCTCTAGATGGGACGTCAGTTCATTGCAACTTAACTCCCAGTATAAAGCAAAAACAGTAGCCATTTTCAGTTAGGTGCTTCACATTTGATTACAGTACAACAAATACTTATTTCAACAAGGCAGACAAACCTTCTGAGCTGAGCGTTTTCACTGCGTAGAGGCTGTATGGCTAGATCTATCTCTGCCTGCAGACTAAATGTACTCTTTAACTGAGGGATAGTCTCTAAAGTGTCCTCCACATCCTTCACCAACCGTTTGATTTCTTTGTCCTCTGAAATATTCCAAATGTACAGAATATTCAAGTTTCATCTACTTAATTTTATTACGAACTACACGTATGCGTTTTTAATCACCTTATTCATTAAGATGACCAATAGCTATTAACATTACCGTAGAGAGTACCAAGTTTTATCTTCTTTTTTTTCTATAAAAAGTACCAATTTGCATTTTTTAGTCACTTAAGCCACTTTGATATGACCTATTGCTATTTACTATAGCATTGAATCATGATTTTTTGAAAGATACAGTCTCATAACTGCAGCGGTGTGTGTATACAAATTGAGTAACGCGCATTAGCACGTTATGAAAATTTGTATGCACACACTGCTGCATTTATGAGACTGTATCTTTCAAAAAATCATGATTTAATCTTAGATTTACATTTTTAATTCTTGCCTTGTCTGCAAATGTGATTTATACCTTAAAATTCCTATCATATCCTAAGAGTAAGTTCATATTAATGGAAGAGCCACTGTAACAGCCACAAGTGTGAACTTGATTTTCGCTTGTGACGTTGCTGTTTACAGCTTTTTTTTGTGTAGTCATAACAACTCATTATTTTACTCTTTGAGTACCCTGTGTGTATTACAGTGTTATAAATGTCGTAGCTTTCAACACACTTTACAAGCTAAAAATATGTGGAATGTAATTAATATATTAGTCCATTGTCATGCATTGTGTCTGGAGCAACAATTTCAGCTTCTTATCTTAAAATACAACTGAAGGCTAAACTTGACCACATATGGTCTGAAGTATCGGATGAATGTTGAATTCATAATCCCCAAATGCAGGGACCCCAGGGGCCAATGCTTTGGGGGGTGAACATTGAAAATTATTGCAATCTCTAAAAATCTTCTCTAGATCTACTACTGAGCATCAACCACTAAGACAAGCTGAGTAGATGGTTAAAAAAAATAATGATGAGCAAGACAGCTTCTACCAGTCTTCATTTTGAAAACGGTTATCATTATTCCAGTAGACATGCAAAACAATGCAACTTTTGTATACAAATATCCAAAACAGGCAACGCCCTTGAAAAAATCATTTATCAGTCTTATAATAATAACTGCTGTCATTCACTTTTTTTTAAGCATTGCAATTTTTCTTGTGTGTTCAATTTCAGACTTTTCTTTGAAATAGATTTTCATCAATAATATACCCTAATGGTTCCATCTTTCAGTAAACCATTTCTGTGGCCACAAATTCAAAGTATCCAAAATTTGCAGTCTTCTTTATTTCATTACATGCGTTGATATTTAAGGTTTTTCTAATTGATCAGCTTTGTTTAACCTCATTATGTATGTTATGACGTCACTGATGCTCTTTTTATTCTAATTAATGTTATATTTAGGTGTAGATTGTTTTATTTAGGGCATCGTAACCACAACGATCTACCCCCTGTAACCGTGTGCATTATCCATAATATATGCAAAGTGTGTCTGCCAATGAGATTTTCACTTTTACTTCAATCTTTTTTAGGCTTTATGTGACACAAAATGTATCAGCTTTTTAGTTCTGAAAATATCAGTGTTTTAACTGGTACTTAAAAAAGATTTTTGAATTTTATAGATGCATTTTTATCTGATAATTAATTTCAGCAATTAAAAGTATAAATTTCAAGCACAGCACTGTTAAGGTCAAGATCTACTATGTAGTCTTATTGTCAAAGAATCAAGGAATATATCATTGCACAATACCATAAGTCATCAATAATGCGAGAAAATGAAATAACTGCTGCTGGGATATTGGTTAATGAAGGATGTATCTTTAAGTAATACAAAAAGTTTATTCATCTGCCATACTTAGAATGTTTATAAGACACTGTTTCCTTTGATAGTTAAGGAATTTCATTCTTTTCTTATTTATTTTTACTAATTTATGTATCAAACTAATGTGATTCAAGACATCTTCATAAATCATAGAAAATATCTTGATCTTCCACGCACTGACTATTCACAAGTAATAAACAGGACATAGAATAGAGACGTAGATTCTGTAATTCTCATCTTACTGTTGATCTTCCCACACTCCTTGAGCTCTCTCAGACAGTATCGTAGTTTTTTCATGCCTGCTTTGGCTTGCACTCCACTCCATGGATTTGGGACATCACTTTTCACAGAAGACGTTACCAGCTGGGAACTATCATCTGCATGGAAATAATGTTACACAATGAACCCCGGGTGGTAGACAAGAAATTGCATAAGGCACAGGTGGAGGGTTAAAATAGAAAGAGTTTGTTCCACATTGAAATGTCAACTTGTCTACACATGTACGTCATTCGTCTGTCAACTGATGCTCTCCAAGATTTCGAAATGCTAACAACATTCTAAAAACTCTCAAAGTCTTGAAACTCGGACTCTCCTTCAGCTTTTTTTTTTTTACAGAATACATCAAAAATTGTTGCATCTCCTTGATGTATCTGACACAAGATTTTAAATAAAAATTCAACATGAATTGTAAAAAAATTTGTTTATATTGTTGATAAGCAAGTTTTGTGAATCTCCTGATATAAGGCATCATATATGAATATATATTATTATTTGATAATATAAGACTAAAAGCAATGATAGAGTTTTATAAAAATGCAATTGTTTCTGATTACCTTTCCATCGTTATGTTGTTTCTTTTCCTTTTATCAATGTTTTTTTTTTAAATATGATTCACTTTACTAAGACAAACAAAAATTTCAGTTATTAGGAGTAACAAACATTTATCAAAGATGTTGCAATTTAAGTGAAGAATTAAAAATTAATTCATCAAAGGTTTTGCCTTTTTAGTGCAAAATCACAAAAGCATGTGAAGATTTGATAAGTTTTGGGAGGCAAAATTGGCATTTCAGAAGTTGCTAATCATTTAAATATGTGTACATGAATATACGTCTTTGATTATTTTATTATAGTATGATCTTAACATACATGTGCCTATGAACTCAAATATGTATCTGTGAAAAGTTTGCTAATTATGTGATTATTTCATGTACCTGTACTATAAAATATACATATACACAATTTCATCATGTACAATATACATGAAAGTTAATAATAGCTTACCGTGGGATTGTGCTGACTTTTCAGATTTTTGACCTTCAGTTTGTACAGAAGAGTGCACTGAAGAGTGGCTGTTTGCTGGTACCCCTGTAGACATCAACTCATTAATCTGGTGGCCAGTATCTGCCTGTTGATATAAGCATCCATCGTCTGTCTGTGTTTCGTGACTAGTTTTACTGCTGCTTTTAGATAAATCCTTCACCGGGTTGTCTTGGATGTGGAAATGAACACTCTTTGAGCTTGATGAACCTGAAGAGTTCTTGGGTGTAACCTGCCGACTGCTTTTTGGTGAGCCAGAGCTGAATAGTGTCCGAGGGGTATCCATCGACTGGTTCACAGAGCCTGTGATCGTCGACAGGGTGTCATGGAGATTTGGGCCTCTCTCCATCTGATGATCATCAGATAAATTAAGCTGCGGAATAGTAAACGGGGGAGTGTCTTTTTCTGGAACAACAGTCTGTGGGAGGAGATAACTCCCTTCATATTGGTACTCTTGCTGGTTTTCTGGTACTGGAGAGGGGTATGACATTTGTCCACTTGCATACTGCTCAAAAAACTTCCACCCTTGAGGTACCTTTGGGGCATCAAAAGAGTCAAATGCCTGAACCTTTGAGGCATAAGGCCCATCTTGAGGTTGTTGAGGTACTTGGGACCTCAGCTGAAAGAGGCCATTCTGCTGAGTGTACTGGGGAATTCCAGACTGCTGAGGGGGAATACCCACCCCTCCTGCTGGCCTTGGCAAGTTGACATAACCTGACCTACTAGTATCTGGGGTTGTCTGATTGTCTGAGAGAGCTTCAGCATTGTGTGATACAAACTTCTGCAAACTAGGAGCATGCTCTTTGATTGGAAACTGCTGAAGGCTCTCAGCATCACTGTCATTGCCCAACCCTATTGGCACAAACCCCTGGCTAGAAGTTTGTGTGGCTGGTACTTGTGGATTGCATGGAGTAAATGGTATCTGTGACTTGTCATTGCTTATGGCTGCAGGGGCCTTCAGAGGAACAGCATGGGCTGAAGGGAATTTGAATGGATGACTGGTACTTTCTGAACTCCACTGATGAGAAATGAATTCTGAATATAAAAAGGGACATAAGTCTGAAATTTTATAATGAAATTATGAAAAAAAAAATCAGTAAAATTTTACAATTTGTACTCAATCTATTTAACTTCTAGTCCTAAAAAAAAAAATCTCAGGTACTTTAAGAAAAGTATTTTTAATTTTGAAAAAAAACTTTTAAGAGACATTATATTTTAAAGTTCTACTGTAATAAAAAGATTTATAATGTACTCTGCATTTATCTAAGACTGCTTCATTAAGACATTTTGTAAAGTATGATCTTACAGAGAAAGCCCTACCCTTGTTAGCTACCACATTCTGAGAGGCCAGCACAGTTTTCCACAGGGGTGAGGAAGTGTCCCTCTCTGGAATCATCTGCTGGTCAAGGTCAACAAACAATCGGTCAGGGTCAGGTGTAGAGGATGATAATCTTGTGTTAAACTGTGTATGATGATCTACAGACTCTACAACGAATAGATCTAACTTTAATCTTTGCCTAATCATTCTACCATAGTAGTGAAAAGGTACTTGTACATACAGTCAAACTTCGTAATCTCGAAATAGGTGGGACTGTTTACAAACTTCGAGATATTCGAGTATTTGAAATATTGAGAGTAAAATACTTAAAAAATAAGTGGTTGGGACTTACAAATCCCTTCGACATATCCACTGCATTCGAGATATTGGTGTTTGAGATATCAAAGTTCAACTGTATATAATACTGGTTAATTAAAAATTTCTAAGTTACATGTATATATTTTGATTTTAATCTAGAAAACTAAATGAGTACTTTTTTCATTGTACATGTATGAATAAAACACCCTTTAGTCTCTATACATTCACTTCTATGCCACTGTTGAATATGTAGCAGTACTAGTAACTAATCTCAATCTTTCTTTTTTTTAAATTCCACTTTTATTTAAAATTAGCTTCACATATTAGACAACATGTCATTTCAGAATTATATGCTAGAACATTGGATCTAAAACCTCGAGAGGTTTAAGCACAGAAAGAAAGATAACTGCTGTAACCTGTTTTCCTTTTCTCTGTGAGCTGGTTCAGCAGCCTGACACAGGTTTCTTGAGTTGAATCCTCAGATAAGCTGGAGTACAGACTATAACCTGGCTCAACATGTGGAGCAGGCTTAGTCTTCTTTGGTGCCTTGGTGGTGGGTCTATTGAAGTAAAAATAAAATATATTCTGATACTTGTACACTCTATGCTTGCAATGATTTATACTAAGTAAAACAAATCTTGTCTTTTTCATTGATGGCACATTATCCTACATAAAAAATATCCAATATTAAAATTAAAAAAAAATGGAAATTTTTCTATTTTATTTTGAAACCTTTTTCCTGACAGTGCTTTGATTTTTGGTTTAACAGCAATTGTTTTGGCCTTTCCAACCTGAAAATAAAGCAATATGAAAACACTACAGTCTTAAACGTAATTCTAGTAAACAAGAACCATGGGCCATGTCTCTCATCTGAGTACATTGTAACAATGACCTATTACCGTAATCAAATTATCTTTACATTATCTAATTCACTAAACAAATACATGTACTAAAATCATTTATTAAAAGCATAATTATAATATAATGGCTAGCTAAACTTCAATATAAAGATTAGACGTGTGCAGTGATTTAATGGGAAAGGTTAACTTGCCATATATGCGGGTATAGGAAAAATGATTTAACAATAAACTATTGAGAAACAGTACTTAGAAAAAATTGGTCTTAAATCAGTACTGGTACATATTAATACATGTATTGCAATCAAATAAATAGCATGCATGATATAAAATAATGTACCTTTCCCTTATCCACAACTTTACCATGACCTGCTGCTGATTTTTTGACAGTTCCTCTCTGTTTCTTTTCCATAGTTCTGATAAAAAAGAGGAAAATATGAATTTAAGAATATACAGCTTTAAAAGGCAGAACATCAACTTACCAAAATGACAGATTTACTGAAATGACACCTGAAATTACTGCAAGGGATGACCGCACACTTGCGCCAACAACGCATCCTAACGCAAGCAGGGAGTGCCGCACACTTGCGCTAGAAAGATCAAAACACCAGCAGGGATGACCACACACTAGTGCTCCACCACAACCACCACCAATACAAGCAGGGATGACTGCACACTTGTATTAATGCGATACAGAGCAGGGATGCCCGCACACTCTGTATCGTAGGTTAGTTCACATGAAGATTAGATAGAGCAGTGATGTCCACACACTCAATCTAGCCGTACCTGTCTAAGTTTGACATCAAACAGTTGTTCTTCTACACGCAATTTATTGACACTGTCCCTATATATGTGCCGGCCTAAAATAATTCATAGTATTTTAAAATAGAAAACCAAAAATAAACAAACTATCTAGACCTAACCCCAAAAATACTTATACATAACTTATTTACAAAGAATATTTATTATTGTATAAAATAATCATCACACTAATTGGTTATTATTGGAAACAATAAATATCAAAAATCAATAAATCAAAGGTGAATAACTCTTGCTAAAAAAACATTAATAAGCTGCCTGCTTCAATATCATATTATAAATTTATGTATTTCAGGAAAATGGTACATAACAAAGATACCCCCCCCCCCCCCCCCAATTAAATATCTTATCAATTGGAAGTAAAAGAATGATAACTCTTACAACAACAATAATTATTTAATACTTTTATAAAATAAACTACTGAAAAGGAAAATCAATATGTTAGAAATTCCTAATTAACGATACATATAGCTTTTTTTTTGGGGGGGGGGGCTGATTTGGGGCCGAAATTCAGCTGTAAACTGTAATACACATTGATACATGCACAAGTATTCTCTATACTATATTAACATGTCCATTGTTGATTATTTTGAATTTATTTACCTTATCTCAAATTTCGAATTAAAGTCTCGTCTCTGTGACCCTTTATACTTGAAAAAAAAATTATAATTATACAAACCCGTTTTTCTCTTCGCTCAGCTCTTGCAGTAAATATTTGTCAACATGGTCAAACAACAGTATTTTGACATGTCCAAACTTGACGTTTAATCACATTATTAACAATGCAGTAAATGGGTTCCAAATGGTAATCTCTGGAATCTCAAGTATTCGTAATTTACAGTTAACTTGAGAACAATTACTTATTTTCTCAAAACGAATCAAACAAATCACGAGAAGCCGACTGTGTCTCATCACTTTCGAATTTCGCATCACTTGTAAACTTCCGGTTTATTGGTCGTAAGCATATCGAGGTTCGAATTATTCGCATTTGTACAAAGCGTTTTATAAAGCGTAAACTGTCCAAACTAGCGTATGTTCGTAAAGATTGCCTAGCTATTGATTTTCTTTAAATGATAGAATAGTTTTGGTGGTCAATAAATTAATCATGATATACAACAAAACTATTGATCGATCTTTCGTACGAGGCCCAGGGATCACATCGCTTACCTACTCGTTGGTCTTAAATAAATTTAGCAGGGTAGATTTTTTATTAAAAAGATTTTCAAGTTTTCATGTTTACGTGTACATGTTCTGTTCTTCAAGTAACATTCAGACCTTTTTTTTGAAGAATTTTTTCTTTATTTGTTCCTTTGTAAATATCAACTTAAACCACCCCATTGTAGTCCTATCCTATTCTATTCTTTGGGGGGGGTTAAATTTAAACGAATTTGAATCTTTACTACATAGGGATGCTTCCATGCAAGTTTCAGCTATTCCAACCGATTAAAATGGTTTTCAAGAAGATGTTTTCTATTCCGATGACTCATATGTAAAAATAGTTCTGCCTCTTACACACACACACACACACAAATCAACATGCAAATTTAAGTATATAAACTGTCTACATGCAAGAAAATGTCATCATAATTGTAAAAAAAATTTGTTTATGTAGAATTGAATGAAAATACACAAGAAAATCAGTGGAGACAAAAATGTTTAGAAATTTAACAGACGGTTAAAGATGTTGCCGTAATTTATATATAACTTACCGATCTATTAACTATATACGAGATTTAAAAAGTCAAGTAAAACATACTAAGTTAGACTAAAGATATAAAGGAAAGATTGGGTATTACAGTCATAGAATTTATCAATTTTGATAAAAACAGAAAGATATGGAATCTTGTTTGGCCTTAATGTGACCAAAGGGGCCAAGCTCGTGTTGGCAACGTTCGTATGATTTAAGAGTTCCTTTGATTTTGACAGTAAAGAGCGGTTTAACAATGAGGATTGTTTTATGCACATGTCACAAGAAAACATCACCAGACTAGTTACGTTAGACGTTAATATCACCCTTTGAGTAGAGTAACTTTAAAATTGTTGCTGTTATGCAATAGAAGATGTACCAATGAGCTGGGATGACACGAACATCAATTTAAACTATGGTGTTCTATTTAACTGAATAGTACATATGTAAGCATTTAAAACGATGGTGATTTAATATATAAAGAAGTGCTTCCTTTTAGATCTAACTCATATTTCTCAAAATAAAAAATGGCGTCCAATGAAACAAGAATTGCGACTTTTATGATCAACAAGGTTGGGGGGGGGGGGGGGGAGATTGTTTTCAGCGTGCGTTTATCAAATATTATCATTGACAAACACAGAAGATTTTGGGCTGATAAATGTTGATAAATACTTTAAACCGAAACGTAAACACTAATCTGTGTTGTGTTACACCAGTTATCAAGAAATATCAACCGATAGCTAAATTTTAACCTTAACCAAAAGCGAGAGGCATAAAAAATAGCTCTTAAATTTATCCAATGAGAGGAAAGTTGTTATCTTGCAAGTTTGGAGGAGAATAAGCTTGTGTTAACTTGCAAAAACTTTCCAAAATAGTTTTATCTTAGCGAGTGATGTGAACATGGGCGAAGAGGTAAGAGTTTTTGGCCAAAATCATTTTAGTGATATTTTTTTAATGTATAGTTGTATTTGCAAATCTTTATTTATTAAATACTTCTGAAAAAGAAGTAATGCTATATAAATGCCAGTGTCTATCATTGATATTTTTAAATTGGGAAAGCTTATGATCTGTAAAAGAATGACAGGTTTCAACAATTATTTTTTTTTATTCCAAATAAAACCACATAAATTTGACGAATAGACTGCTTTCTTCTTATTTTTTTTTGGCATTTGAATTCGACAGATTTGTTTGTTTTTATCACGAGGACACCCTCTATCTTAACAGATTTCATTTTTTCCTTTGCAATGTATTTTGAATTCAAAACTGTTGTGGTTGTCTACTGTTTTACCGAGTCTCTGTAATACATACTGGTATGTATGTGAACGTAAACATATCATTTTTATCCAGTATATTTATGAAATTGTACAATAATTTTTTTTATAAATTATCACATTTTAAAGTCGTAGTTTAAACAAGAAAAAATAATTTTAATCTTTAAAAAATAAAAAAAGAACATAATGACGGAGGTTTTATCTATAGTCTCTTTTGTGTATAATTTGAGGTTTTATTTGCTTAATGCCTTTAATGATTATACTACTGTTCCTATGAGTAAACCTCTATAATACTAAATATTTAAAAAATAAACAAGTATTTAATTTCTTCCTGGTCCAAATTCATGTATGAAGAACGCGTGGCCTTTTGAACAGATTACAAACATCTTTATCGGGGTTTGTTTTTGAATTTTGGACGCGTTCTTGGCACGATTACACTTTTATACCTAAATGAAAAACATCTCTTCGTTTCCCCTTAACTGACCTTAATTATTTTGTTGTCGAGCACTCCCGATTTATATTACCTGCCAAATTAAGTTGAATGAATCGGAGAGAAAGAATTCTCGTTTTGGAGATTCTGGAATGCAAAACTTCTCTTGTATTTGGAAAACTTCTCTTGTATTTGGAAAGTCTAAGAAAAGTCACTTTAAGGGGGAAACGCGTTGAAATTTGCATATACAATATATATGCATATAGACATAAAAGTAATTTTTGACCCAAGTACGTTATCGTACATGGAAAGTGAGACAAAGAAAGAATAAAGCAATTGCAACTATACTAAACATACTAGTCATGCACGTGTAGCTATAACAGTCGAAGGGAAAAATGGAAGGCGAGACATAGAAAGAGTAACGAAGAAAATAGGTTATTGCATTGGCTTTTGGGCTCTTGGGCTCTTATCAGCCAACAGCTTACAGGTTTCTTTACAGTAATCCATAGCATTCCAAGGGAGTGATGGATATAGAATTGAACAAACATACTTTTTTTTTTTTAAATGCACCAGATACTAACATATAGAATATCGATGTTGTCAGACACAATTTGTGGAATAAACTTAAGACTCAGTGAGATAGGCGTTTTGCTGTGGTAAAATATGTGTTTATCTTGTTCTTTCTCTCTATCTATTGGCCACATTGTTAATTATATATATCCCTCTCTTTCTTTCTCTCTCTCTCTCTCTCTGATCTTATAATCATTTTCAAATTACTAAGTGTTTGCTTTTCCTGTTTTTGCTTTTCCTGTTCCTATTGCTGTGGTAGATTTTCGCTGTTGCTTCTAACGGTTTGAGTGGCACCGTTGTTACTGTGTTTACCATGTATGCCGTTTCTATTTCTGTTACTCCTGTAGTCTGTGGTGTTCTTATTCCTGAGGTAGTTGTCGTTGCTTTAGCGTTAATTGTTGCCGTTATTTGTCGCTGATCCCGTTGTTGTTTTTGCGGTAGTTTTTAGCTGTTTTTAATTCTGATTCAGATGCAGATCATGTAATACGGTCACATTTATTTCCATCTTCATTTAGTGTCTTTGACTGTTATTCGCTAATCGTATGAAATATAATCTTATTAATACCTTAGAAAAAAATGGAATGCTATTATTCGGACTTTACTGCTCTTTTTACCACTCTTCCAGTTTGTTGTGTCAATTTCTTCTGTTTGGGGAGTTAAACGGTTGCCCCGAGTTTCTATCCAGATGTATCTATGCATGCACCAAACTATTGTTTATCTAGACAACAAGGTGCCGCTTTGTTTACAAAGTGTTCTAGACATAGCTCAAATTCGGTTATCAATTGATAAACGATGAAATAACATGATTTAAACTATCTTAACTCATCTAATATTAGTCATGAAAAAAGTTTGAGCAAATTCTAACAGTACAATGCATTGCCTTTCTTTGCTGCATTTTTTGTAAATATTTGTGTTGAATAACTTTACATTGGTGTAAGTTATTGGAATGCGAGTTAAAAAAAGTTACAAAACTAATTATAGAGATTCAAGTCGGGGAACTTATAGATAGATATCGCTTCTTAACAACTTTAACTATCAACACCACTACTTATGATTGTATGTATGAAAAAAATCGAATTAAATGGTTCTTCACTTGCTGTGATAAAAACATATTAGAAGTATCATGCTATGATATTGAAATGATAACATTCACGTATTAACGCATTTTTTAAATTCTTAACGATAACACAGGGTTGTTTTATTTAAACTTGTTGTGTAACATGATAACGATATGATTTCCAATACTAGTGCCGACTTACAGCTGACAATATTACCAACTGTAGCAAAAACCTCAAACAACGAGCTTGAACATGGTTGCTGATATAGGAAAAACAATCAAAACAGTTTCTAAAGTGATTTACGTTCACAATATAAACAGTCAAGTTCAAACAACACGATTACAAAAACACCAAGTCTCAGTCTTTTATCTTTGCAATGAAGAGGCTTTGTGCTAACGCACATTACGTAACTAGAGTTTACCTCTGATTTATTACGGTACCATATGTCATCACTTGAATGAAATAGCAGGACGTTCTCGAACGGGGCCAAAAAAAAATAAATAGCAGTTTTCTGTCTTTGCAGAGATTTACATTTGTATGTACATGAATATCGTAAAACCTAGTTAAAAATAACAGTTGTGTCCACAGGCGTAGATGTAGGCTATGTCTGTCCACTTCTTAAAATAGTAAACCATTGAATACAGTGATTTGGGTTACATCTTATTATGCAAAGTATGAAAATAACAACGTTATATAATTGGTTGTTCGGTATCAAAAGAAAGGAGATATATGTAATATGTAAGATATTTATTATAGAACAATAGTTTTGCACAAACCAAATTAAAACAACTTGTTGATACATATCTAAAATATGTATTTGATAATTTTCAGAATATCATTTCAGAAAACACCAATTGATGTAAATACATGTTTTCATCAATTCTATGATTTTTCCACATGCAGAATCCACGATATCCGAGTATGCCACAATGCACAGCTTTAGCTCTGACGACAGCCTCGATTGTTTTCCAACTTTCCAATGAATTTGAATTATCTAGGTCGGTACTGCAACACTAAAGCAATAGTTCTTCTTTTGTAGGCTAAAAGAGCCGGTTGGTCTAATCAGGTGGAGTTTATTCTGACCTTAATAGGGTATGCAGTAGGACTGGGGAACGTGTGGAGATTCCCTTACCTTGCTTACAAAAACGGAGGAGGTAAGTCAATACGTTGTGCGCGTAGCAGTACAATGAATATGATTAATTTCTGAAGTACCATTAATTGTATACTGAAAATGTTTGTCGAGTCATTCTTCTCAATTTAAGTTATATAAAAATAACTTAATTCTGGTTGTAACGCGGCATTTGATTAGATAGAAAAATTTAGTTAAATTTGCATAACCTGGTTTGCACGTCACAAGACAAGTCACAATGCACCAACGTCAAAAATTTACTAATCCGCTTGAAGTTACGTTTAAATTTTGAACAGATTAATATCATTTTTAAACGTAAAACGTGCTCAATTTGTACAGAAAATTCCAGAAAATTAAATTATTAGGAATGAACTCAATATCTACCCAAGTTATACTCGTATAACCTGGGTTGGAGCAATTCAAGGTTTTTTATAATCCGCTTCGTAAATTGCCCCAACCCAGGTTATACTAGTATAAATTGGGTAGACATTGAGTTCATTTCTTAAACATTCAAAGTCTCTGAAAACTTTAACAATTTTTTTGACTATAACGAATTGTTTTTCAGGCGCTTTTCTGATACCATACTTTGTCTCCTTGGCCCTTATTGGAGTTCCTTTGTTTTTCCTTGAACTTTCATTTGGCCAGTTTGCCAGTCTAGGTCCCATAAAGATATGGATTGTAAATCCTGCATTCAAAGGTGTGGTTTTTAAAAATGTTTATTATCATGTTTTTGTTGTTCATTAACAAGCCTGAAAAAAATCTTGATGTGTTTGGGAGAAACTTATGTTTCATTCTTACTTGATTAATTATACAAATAAACAATCAACTATTTTGAAGGTTTGGGGTTTGCCATGACCATCGTCTCTGCCTTGATCGCATTGTATTACAACGTTGTAATCGCCTGGTGCTTGTATTACCTATTTGCGTCCATGACGTCATATCTACCCTGGCAGGACTGTGACAACGAGTGGAACACGTGTTCCTGTGCTGACGCAACGACGAACTTCTCGAGCCCGGATCCTTGGAATGGACGACGACCAGATTGCTGTATGATTAAAAAATTATTGTTATTGTTAAAATTTGACAAAAACACTGTTCTGAATTTGTTTTGTGTATTCATCTTTAATGTTGTTTGATACATGTATTCTTTCCAGTGGCCGATCTAGCTTCCATCAAAAATGGAAGTAAAAACACTCCAAGTTCAGAATATTTTACGTAAGTTATGTTTTGTTTACCAAATTGGTAACATTCAGAGTACATATTCGAGGGTCTACGTTGTTATTTGCGTTTAATTTTCCAATATATAAGATTATGATACCAGTTCTACTCTAGTAATAAAAATGTAAATATCTTTCAACATCTATACATATATTTCTAGATCTACTCGCTGGTTCTATATATTATTTATTCTACCATAGTAAGTTTAAAAACATGCGATGATGTTAAGATGGATCAGCTCTGTGTTAAAATACCAGTATGTTTATCTGAATATGTTTTAATCCCAATAATGACTGTTAGACGTAAAGTTCTGGGTGTGACTGACTCGTGGACTGACCCCGGGGGCCTCAAGTGGGACGTGACCCTCTGCAACCTTCTAGCCTGGATCATCGTGTTTCTGGTTCTGTCTAAAGGAATCAAATCCCTTGGAAAGGTAAAACTATGAGTTGCAAAATCTCTTGATGTGGTTACTTTTTAACTATAAAAGGCAAAATCTCTCAGTATGGTTGCTTCTAATGTTTTGCACATAATATACTCTAGATTTTTAATCACCTGATTAATCTTTTGCAATTATCGCTATGACAATGTTCTTTATTCCACCTAGGTTGTATATTTCACTGCCACATTCCCATACGTTCTGCTGACTGTCCTGTTGGTCCGTGGGTTGACACTTGAAGGGTCTCATGAGGGGGTCATGTACTACCTCACACCCAACTGGGAACGACTGTCGGATGCCAGTGTATGACGTCATAAGTGACAACTGCTTGGATTTATTTATTTTTTTCAGCTTTGTTTATATCAAATTTCTCGAAACAATGTGTATTTTGCAAAATGAATTCATGAGCAGTTTCCTAAATTTGGAATAAACTGAAAATATTCCGGATTTAAAAAAGACCTTATATAATATTACGAAGACTAACTCACCCCGTGTTTGTTTTATTTGATTAGGTGTGGTCGGATGCCGCGGTACAAATCTTCTACTCCCTCAGCGCCTGTTCTGGGGGTCTGATTGCAATGGCAAGCTACAATAAGTTTAACAACAACGTTTTAAGGTACTACACGTTTATATCCGATTATTGTCTTCATAAAGAACTAGCATACTGTGTTTTCATCAATATTCGTTGAATACCAATTTTCGTGGATTTCGTTGTTAAGTTGATCCTTGAAAATAACTGTTCATTGAAGTGCAATCTCTACTAACAATTTGTATTGATAGGATCATGGGCCACGAAATTACGTATCCTTGAAACTGTGGTTTCCATGGAATCCACGAAATTTGGTACCCAAAAACATTAATGAAAGTACATGTTGGTCTGTTCTAAAGTCTGAAATAAGATTGTTTTTATGTCTGATTTAACAATTTTAAAATTTTTCCTAAAAATGATAATATTGAGAGCAGTTTACTATATTCTTAATTGCTTTGAAAGAGTATGCTTGTATTATTGTAGAGATTCCCTAGTTGTTCCTTTGATAAACTGTTTGACGAGTTTCTATGCTGGGTTCGTGATCTTCTCAGTACTTGGATTTATGGCGAACTACAAACATGACACGATGGAACATGTCGCAAAAGGAGGTACAGTAATGATAAAGCTTGTTGATAGATGTCAAAAATCATCCATACATTTTGTATTTAATATTAGATCAAATAATTAAATGTCAGTGCCAAGGCGGTATTCAATTTGTGCACAGTTTTTTTTTTTAAAATGCAGAATAAAAAAACACGCCTTTTTAAGGGTTTCCAATTCTTAGCTTAAGGTCAAGATCTAGTAAATGTAAGGTTCCTTCAGGTTTATAAAATTTAAATTCTTTCAATGATGCTTCATAACAATAGCTTTGTTTGAAAAGGTGAACTGGGGCTAAAATGTTTGGTAAACACAATGAAAACCCATCAACTTTAATTTTCAATGAAATATGAAGGAATTTAGGAACACATTTCGTAGTTTATGTCCATTTTTGACAAATAAAAAATATCAAGAATGCCTACAATCTCTCCCAAAACGGAATTAAACAACCTCTTGACCTCCTCTTGAAAATGATGTCAAATTGAATAGGTGTCATGGTTACTTTTCCCATGATTTAACATAGAACGTTAAGAAATTGTTTAATTTAAAGCTGCAAAGTAATGGAAAAAGATTCTTCAAATCAATTATGACGTCATAATGGTTCTAGCACCAAAAAGGCACTCTGGAATCATTTACTAGATCTTGACCTTAAAAAAAGTATTTTTACTGTAGATTCTTAGATAGTAGATAATATCTAATATTTTTAAAAGTTATTGAAAAAATTTAAAAAAAAACCTGAACCATGTTTCCAGACGTTTTACAAAGTTAAAAAAATGTATGCCGGAATTATTACGAAAATTTTACAAAAGGTGTATAGATTTGTGTAAATCTTAGATAAAATGAAAATTGTAACCGACTTTCCACTCGCATCAAGGATTATATTATAAGCAGTGATACCACCGAGTAGAAAAAAACTTTGTCTATAAGTGTTAAATATGGAGACTTTATTAAACTAATTCCATATTTGAAGGCAAAAAGTACCGGTATTACATGTAAATGAATACTGAGTAACCAGTTCTCGGATAATAAATTGTCACAGATGATAGAGCATATAATAGAGAGTTTCAGCTGACCGATTAGTTATTTATCTCTAAAAATTAATATATCATGGGAAAACAGCAATCCTTAAAGGGACTGTAGGATAATTTTTTTTCCTACAGGTCTCTTGTTCGGACGTGTAGTTTTCCTGTACAGAAAATTAAGTATATGTATTCCTATCTGATCCTAAAATCCTACAGGATCCATAGGAAGAAATTAAATTTTTGTATAAAATTCTACGTATCCATAAAAAATCATTAGTAAAAGTTTCATGCATTGCGCGTTGGTCTTTTTAAAAAGATACGTATCTCGAATAACATATTAGATACGAGTGGTAATAATCAAACTATTTATGCAATGATATAATGTGTAGAATATGGTTGAAGTTTTCCTTGGCAATTGCAAAATTTATCCTTCACGGTGTTGCATGCTATTTAAGAAAAAATATAAATATAAATATTTTTGATAATTAGATGATCTACAATCAAATTAATACAAATGTTGGTAACCTTGGAAATCAATAATTACCCAGAAACCTTGACAATTATCAAATATACTTCAATCCCATAGGTCCGGGCCTCACTTTCATCGTTTACCCAGAAGCCCTTGCACAGATGCCCGTTGCTCCATTGTGGGCTATTCTGTTCTTCTTCATGATGGCCACCCTTGGTTTTAGCTCACAGGTCAGTTCATATCTATGTTCCGTGGGTAGCATTGTGACTCTGCTATGATACTGTACATTTGTAGTTGGCACTAGTTTATAACAATGCAATACTAAAACTAACAGCTCTTTCAGATAATTTGTTATATTCCTATGCATATATTTTAATATTATTATTATTTAATATTGTTAAATGTATAGAGTTATCTATAGTTTTCCCAGAGTTTATATGAAAACTTAGTCTGGATATCAGAGCAAAAATCGCCATATTCGTATATGCGCTATATCTGTAAATATATATAGAAACTGCCTTTGATATAACTTTAATTATCTTTTTCAGTTTTCAATAACGGAGACCGTGATTACTGGAGTAATGGACGAGTTTCCCGGATTCTTCTCCAGTCGGGTCAAGCGAATCCTCTTCCGTGCTGGAGTTTGCGCAGTAGCGTTTATTCTTGGACTTCCGATGACTTGTCGAGTAAGAAACAATGCACACAGAACGTAGCCTGTCGAAACCTCCCCCATTCTATTTTCTGACGTGAGACTAACGTTGAAGTATCATTAAACATTTTTTTTTTCATTATTTTACGGATTTTAACTAAAACTTTACAGTACCTTAAAATATGAAATTATGAAAAATGAAAATTCTCTGACTACCGTACACTACAAACAAAGAAAGATAACTGTAACCAATTATATGATTGAACTCTAACGAAATATTCGAGAAGGGATTGGACACCACTATTCAATATCCTTAAAAATATACCATCCTGCCTTCTGTGTTATAGGGAGGCGAGTACACCCTGAACCTAATGGACACGTTTGTCGGGGGATTCCCGCTCTTATTCGTCGGACTCTTTGAAATCATCGCCATCATCTACGTTTATGGTAAATATTCAACACATTGTCTTGTAATTATTATTTATTATATATGCTCAAAGAACCCATTTTACTCAGTCACGTATTTATTTTGACGCCATTGCATATTATAGGATTTTTCCGCTTCAAGAGAGACATTGAGTTGATGCTTGGATCTAACATTGTAATCTCGGCCTTCTTCCTTTACTTTGGAGCGACCTGGCTGTTAATTTCTCCAGTAGCGCTACTGGTCTGTTCTAAATCTTTTAAATGGCAAAGGTTTTTAAATAAATAAAAAAAAGCTATGCATCGATAAATTGATATGTAATAAACTTCCATCAAAGTACAAATATTGCATAATTTCTTAAGAACCAGTATTCGGGTTTTTTCTTCTCCAATGAGTGATTAAATTTTTGTTATATTGTATACAACGACTTTTGCAGCATTAAACATTAAACTCTAATTAGCTGTTAATCAGTTTTCCTACAACGATTTTTCATGTAAAAATTTTCACCGTATTGCATGTACTTTAATTTCTAAAATTTTCACAATGATAGGCTGTGATAATATTCAAAGCCATTCAGACCAAACCGGCGACGGACGGAAGTTACGTATATCCGGAGGGAGGACAGGCTCTTGGTTGGCTGATCGTTTTAGCGCCCCTAATCTGGATCCCCGTCATATTCTTCTTTGAGGCCTTTAGAAATGGACTTGGAAAGGTAACAGACGCTGTATACTGGTAATACTTCTACAATGTACTAAACCGTTAAAAATTATTTTACCTGTTGTATTCGTAATGATCCGAATAAGAATTCATTTTTTCCACGTATACAAATATTTTCTTAACTTTATCAATTGATATTCGCCTCCTAAAATACTTTAGTATATGAATATACATGTAAATCAAGTTGTGTAATTCGACACATTCGGATTTCTTAATTTTGGGAGATTGTAAGTTTTCATACTTTGAACCCCTGAAACAAAGACTAATTCTATTTTACAGTTATTGAAAAAGATAAACTCTCCTGAGGAAAATTGGGGACCAGCATTATCAGAAAACAAAACGGGGCGATATAGCGATGAATACAAAGAGAGAATGAAGCAGAGGACCGGAAGTAATGGTTACACCATCTCAAATCCGGAAGAACAGTCTTCCAGTGAAAAATACGCCAGACTTCAGGCTACATTTGTGACTTCAAATCAAGCAAATATTCCCAACGGAAAAGAGGAACATATGGTGGACATGGAAAATGGAACAAAACAAAATGGAACTGCACAGGTCAAGGACGGTACCGGGGAGACCGGAACAAGTGGACAGTTCCAGAACCCAGCCTTTGTAAAAGACGACGACAAATAATCATGATTTTTTTTTACATGGATCAATATTAAGCTGGACTATATTCCGGTGCGGAACTGTTTTTTATTGTGTAAGTTTTGTTAATATAGTTGCTTTTGTTTTCACTAACATTCGAAGCTTTCTGGGTTACACATATATGCGAAAACAATTTCGATAAAATTACAATGATCTGAGTTTTTCAATAAAAAGTATGATATTCTAATACATTGTATTTGTCTTCTTGAAAAAAAAAAGACAGGAAGTAGTTGATTATAATAACGTTTTATTTAAAGAAATATATATATTTATTGATTTAATGATATAATCATACATAACATTTGTTAATAACATAACTCAGAATTTAAACACTTAGATCTACGTTCCGTTGTAAAGTATGCAGTGCGTTACTTTTTACTGTATTTGGCATTTCCTTTTGGTCAATCCCGATGATCCCTGGCTGTGTTCGGGCTGTATTTCAGATTACGTGTGTTCTAGTGTATGTCAGTATGTCATGTACTCGATTGGTGGACATACACCTTAGTGTATCCACAACATCTCAGCGGCTTCATGGATGTGATCAATTGATGAGGTGCTGTGTCAGTTTGACGTAAAGGTGTTATCATCTTTTATGTATTGAATGATCTCTGTTTGTTAATTTTTTTCTGTCCAGATCTTGCACTCAAAAGATCACTATTGGAAACACTAATTCAGTCACGTGATTTAGAATTTGGTGGCGACTGTGTCCACTGGTTCGGCTACGTAGGCTTGATTGGAGTACTCCTGGGGCTGTCCCTTCATGTCCATAGCATAGTCATTAGCAGGGGCGGATCCATTTGAGTTGGTGACATCACTGAAAGGTGCGGCATAACGACCGGTCCTATTCTCAGTTAAAGCTGGTCCCCAATCAGACTTTGGCTTAAAGTATTAATAAGCACATGTTATTTTAATAAAGCTCAATTTTTAATGCATTGCTTTACCAGTAGGCCACATTGCTAACCCGAGCAAACTGCATTTGGAGAACACCAGAAAAGGATAATACATATTTGTTACCATTCAAAATATATTCACAGAAACAATAATATCAATCATATATCAGTTCTGAAGATTTTTATTTGCTTTACGTTTAACAGATTTTTGAAGGATAAATTTAAAACTTATTAAATTTAGCAATACCTTGGTTTTATATCAGTTTTTACACTTTATTTTCTTTATAACTAGTTAAGACACATTATTTCAACAAATTTCAAATTCTGAACTCTTAGATGTTATGTTTTGGTTGAAGATGAGAGTTAACGTAAGTTTAAAATAAGTCAGTGAAAAGATAAAGCAGATGCGATCGAACGCCGACGTCGTCGACAGCTGATGTAAATCTGTTGACAGGAGATATATTACCTTTCCAAGTCCTTTCTTGCAGCTGTAATACACGAACCAAACCGGAATTCCAATCAAACACGTGACCTGGATCAACCAGAAGATCGCCTGACCGCTATCTGGATACAGGTATCCGTCGTTTTCAAATGGTTTCGTCTGGATGATTTTGAATACAATGACTGCCTAAAAAATATATATATTTTATTTCAATGAGATCAAATCTAATTGCTGCAATTTAAATAGATCTAGATAGATAGTGCAACAGATTATTCATAATCTTCACCAGGAGAGCTAATGGAGAAATCAGTAGCCAACATGCTCCGAAGTACCAGAAACAGACGTTCACACACACTCTGTCACCAATCATCATTTCAATGTCTCGTTTAAATCGGAAGAAGCCTATAAAACACAGAGTATAATCATACATTTCAGCGTTACTTCTTGCGTTGAAGAATTTCGAATACTCAGTAGTCTTTTAAATTTTCAACAATAGGGTGACTGGATGGTATCTACATGTATGCTAACGCAAGCTTTGTCCATTCTTCTTACCATAAACATAGCATATGATAATCAACTCAAGGAATCCAACAAACAATAAGGGGAAACCACCGACAGCGTTATCTACCAGTGTTAACATGTAATCACCTCCCTGAAGATGAAATATAAGGCATTTAAAATGAGATGTCATGAGGTGATCTTTTCTTTTTTAATCAAAAATGGGATAGAAAAAAAACCCATTCCAAAATGATTTGATAGGCATCGTTTATAATGGCGTGAAATTAAAAGGAAGACATTGAAAGCGCAGTAATTCTTACTCTTGTAGTCATTGGCAGTCCTAATATAAACCCAAACATGCAGATTCCAAACCGGAAACCGAGAACTCGCCATTTTGATCTCGAGATAGCAGGGAATTCATCAAGTAGTCCCGTCATCACTGTTTCCACCATGGAAAACTATGAAATATATGTGTGGGTTTTTTTTTTTTTTAATTATTTAGAAACTATTTAAGACAATAAGTAAATGAAGTATAAATACAATGAACTAAATAATATCATATTTACCGCAGAACTAAATCCAAGATTGGCCATCATGAAGAAAAATAGGATTGACCATAATGGTGCCACAGGCATCTGAGCAAGACCTTCAGGGTATACGATGAAGACTAAGCCGGGACCTGCAACAAAGAGTTGCGCAATAAAAAGTTTAAAAGTGCCATTTTGCATATGTCATATTTTTCTTCATTGCAATGATTTTGTGAAAAGGATAAATTGATTATCTACCCGCTGTAGCTACTTCTGCTACGGTGGTGCCCTTGGCAAACGCCATGAACCCCAGCACAGAAAAAATGACGAAACCAGCATAGAAACTCGTGAGGCAGTTAATAACCGGAACCAAAAAGGTGTCTCTGCAATAAACAAGTAGCAGGGGTGTATGTGCAGTGAAAGAACAAGGGTAGAAAAGAGCTCATCTTAGGACAATGTCATTTATGCGGGAATTTGATAAATGTTATCAAAGAGCATCTGACGAATTGTACCTTAAAACATTGTTGTCAAACTTATTGAAGCTTGCCATGGCAATTAGTCCCCCTTGGCAGGCGCTGAGGGAGTAGAAGATTTGTACTGCGGCGTCCGACCACACCTAAATACGTTATTCTCACAATGAACAGATAATCTTGATATTTTAATGTTTCCAATTTTTTTTTACAAAGTTTTGGTTCAACTTGTTTGGATAGTCAAGTTTATGATAATGATATACATATGCAAAAAAGCGTTTTAATTATTGTATATAAAAAATTGTAACAGCAACAGGCGCTTGACCACTCTTACGCTAGCGTCACTAATCTTGTCAAGGTTAGGGGTGATGTAGAAATCAATGCCCTCTTTATATCCGTCTAAGGTTAATCCACGAATCAAGAGAGCTGTCAGCAAGATGTACGGGAATATAGCCGTAAAGTACACCACCTTAAAATCAAAGTACTCTCATTATTCAGAGGTTGCATCTTTACTAAAGAAAATATCAACATAACTTTACAACTGTTCTGTCTGCATTCATATACAAGAACCGTTTTACTTTGAAAAACCTCAACTTTTTTATTTCCAGATTTATTTACACTTTGCTCATTATCGTGTGAACATGGAAGTAATTTGAAACAAAATTTCCGCACATCTACAAAATTCGTAAAATTAACTTAATATTCGACCTAAATTTTCTTATCTCCTTGTCAGCTTTCTCGTTTTCTGGTGTCAGTATATCGTACCTTTCCCAAAGTTTTTATTCCTTTAGATAACACAATAAATATGATGGTCCAGGCTAGAAGATTACATAGAGTTATGTCCCATTTTACTCCACCAGTGGCCTCAAATCCATCGGTTATTTCTAAAACATGACGTCTATAAAAAAAACATCAAAGATTCAAAACGTTATGTCCCATCTTACTCCACCAGTGTGGACTGAAATCCGTAGGTTTTTTCTAAAATATGACGTCTATAAAAAGAACATCAAAAATTCAAAATGTTCTTATTTCATTTTCTAGTATTATTTTATAACAAGAACTTTTTTAAATTTTTAACTTTATTTGAATTTTAATGAATGACATTTAACATTTTCTACAATAAGGTGTTTACCGGAAGTACTCTTCGCTGACTGAAACACCTGTTGTATTGGCGGGATAGGAAAACGTCACTGAATATGTATAAAAATAAACATAATTCATAAATTTAATACATCTTTTCACAAAACTTAAATTACTAGAACATTTTATGTTTTGTTTTTTTTCTCGAAATGATTGATAGCTAGCTAGGAAAATAGCCAAAATTATAAAAATATTAATACCACGTACATATTAATTATTCGATTTTCATATTGATAATACATTATTAGATTCGTACAGCAATCATTGCGAGCTCCAAGCCAAGGGTCAGGTAGCGAAAAGTTTTGTTTGCCATCTTGACATAAACAAGAGTTCCAGTTATTGTCACAGTCTTGCCATGGTAGATATGACGTCATCGATGCAAAGAAGTAGTAAAGGCAATAAGCTATGATGACAACGTAATATAGGGCTATACCCCATGAGACGATGACCATGGAATACCCAAGACCTGTAGAAACGATGTTAATAAATAGTTTATTAAAATGGAATTATAAAATTCTCTATTGATTAAACTAAAATATTTTTGATAAATATTTGGATTCCGTGTGTTTTCATAAACAATTTTTTTCTTCTTATTCTTTTTACATTATTTGGTTATTTGTATAATCACAAGAGCAAACCTTTCATCAGAATATTTATTTTCCATATTTTCACGGGTCCAAGACTGGCAAATTGTCCAAAAGCGATCTCCAGGTAGAAAAGAGGGATCCCAATGATAACCAGACAGATAAAGTAGGGAATAAGGAAAGCCCCTGGAACAGATTTATTATAAAATCAAATAGTCAGAAATATATAACATCACATGAAATATTGACTGCTTGTTTGTATAAATGACTTTTAATTCTCCTCGTAACAATATGATAATTTACTAAATTTTTGCGTTAACGGTATTTAGCTTCACCAAAACCTGTTGCAAATGTACTCTTTTCTTATTTTACGGCTTTTATTCATGTACATGCATACAGTTTAGGTATAATACACGATCTGTTTGCCTGATTATTATGTACAATACCTCCTCCGTTCTTGAATGCAAGGTAGGGAAATCTCCAAACATTACCCAGACCCACAGCAAAGCCAACACAGGTCAGGATGAACTCTACTGGGTTAGACCACTCGGCTCTCTGCAATATGACAGACGTGCCATCAATTGACTGTTGGACTATTGTGGGGTTTTTTTTACTCAAATACATCTGTAGTTCCACCCCAACCCCTTTTATGACCACCATTAAATATCATGTTTATAATCACGTTTTTTTCTAATTATCGTTTAGCAAATGGGCAGATGATTTCTGCATGATTGTCTTGCTTAAATTCTACTCAGTCGAAAGACTGGCTTGCAGATGTTGACCTTGGTGTCACAGCCAGATATTTGCTTTTGATATTAGTTTTAATGGGAAAGATAAGTGACATTGCAGGTATTGCTTCTGTTGACGAAAAAATCTGTTATTTAGTTAATAACTACGACATGGTAACTGTTTATTTTGTTCATGGCATTATAATTGTACTAAGAAAATAACTGGTTGAAAGAAAATCTGGCGATTTTTTTGCCAAATTGTTTTGTTTCTACAACTATGACCTTAGTTTTCTAATGTGCAAACAAACTCAAGGTAGAAAAACATTGTGTACTGCAACACTTGAACAAACTTTGCGCACTTTATTGCAATGAAACTTCAATGCGAAAAATTAGGTTACAACTCTTTCTTCCCTAATCTGTAGAATATCTTAAATACTGGGTTTTCTTCATTACCTTGCAACCAATTCTATGTTCTAAATTCTGGTATCACAAACTTTCTTGCACGTTTTAAGAACGTTTTTAAAGAATGAATATATATAGAAGTATCTGCATTTGAATGCATATACTTTCATTTATGAAGATCTGAATTTTGCAACACAATACATTTTTAAAATAAGAATTTATTTCTTCGCTTAGAAATACTTGATACAAATTCGTCAGTCTTTCTTATTTTACCCAGTTAACTTTTTTCACTTGCTGTAATAAACTCTAACACTTAAACTAGGGTTCACGTCCAGGGTTGTAAAAAAGATCACTATGTTCTATAGAATCTCGAGGGCTAAAAGTTGGTATGGAGAGAGTATGGTTTTGAGAAGATTCAACGTTAAAGGTGTTGGTCAGTTCTTTGCCAGAGAACAAATGACTTTCTTTGATTTATGAGGCAATATAGATATATAAGCTCTTATTGGCTCTTATCTTTACTGCATGGATAGCGTTACTGGGACTCAAATTCTGCTTGATTTCATTTGATTCACAAATATGGTAGAAACCCAACAAATCTCCAAATAGAACTCACTGAAAAGGCACATAAACACAGATATGCTCTCGTTTTGTTTTTGTTTTGTATGTTTGGATTTTTTTTAATTCAATCTTGTTTTTGGTTTTGTTATTTTTTTTTTGAGGGGGGGGGGTGGAGTTAATGCCGGAATTCGATTCAATTAAATCAAGTATCATCAGATACATAGATTTTAAATTAGTCACAATTTAACATGAAATTCATTTTCAAAATTTTATTAAATTTCTAGCGTGTAAATGAACACCATTCGAATTTCTTAAGTCCAGGCTTCTTTTCAGCGATCGACCGACTACAAACAAAAGATAAGGGAAGATTGATTGATTCCAAACACTATCGTCAAAAGGTCCAGCCGGGCTGCCATTAACCGTCTCTTAGACTCGCAGATAAGACGACAAATTATCAATGATTCAAAAAGCTGTCCACGCAATGAAATACAAATGTGCTCTTGAAGAAGATATTCGCATTTACGAGTTGTTGTCGGTACAAGTACAAAAATTAGAGACAACAAAATATTCTTTATAATCAGGGAAGAATACATACTGTCCTTTCCGATATATTTCATTTTATCAAATAAAATATACAACTATAGTCATGTTGTATATTTTATTTGATAAAATGAAATATATCGGAAAGGACAGTACGTTAAATATCAGCACGTCAGATTGCTATGAATCTGCTATAAATGAGAGTCGTCGCTAAAGATTGACTATCTGTATCTGGGTGGATAAGTACATTAAATAATGGTTAATAGAAAATACCTTTAGTTTACTGTAATCTATCAGAGGATGGGAAAATAATAGTCCAATTAAAATATTAACGACAAAAATATTTTACGGTGTTTGAATATTAATATCGCGTCAGTATTAGAATCCTGCACCTTGGAACATATCTGAAGTAGTTAGAAATCCTTTTTCTTTTTTTAATTCGAAAATTTTCAGTATACAGGTTTTATGTACAATATCAACTGTTGTCCTATCAGACCTGTTGAATTGGGACAGATAAAGAATGAGTTATGAGCCTATTTAGACAGCACGTTTTTCCATTTTGAAAGCTGTTGCTTGTATCACTTTCAGACAAAAATTGACCCTAATAAATCGAAGTTAAAGTCTCTACAACAGACACGTGACATAAATTTCTATATTGTGGAAAGTTTAAAATTATCTATATTCATATTTTCAATGATACCCATATGTTACTTTAAAAACAAAAATGAAATATTCTACAGGACAATCTATATATGTATTAGTTTGATAGTATTAAATTATTAATGAAATGCATCATTTCTGATTTTTGATCTTCTAGTAAACAACTGCTGGACAACACATCATCAATGTAGTTTCACTTATTATTTCCATTACTTTTTTAATTTTAAAGCAAACAAGAATTTCCATTATGAGTTTCTGGCGAACGGGAAATTATTTTTAATTGAAATGCGCAGTTTCCTTACCTTATCTCCAATATTTCTTTCTTTTTAAAGTATTTTATCTTTCTTTTATCCAATCAAATATCAAACAATAATCAAACATTCTAGATAAACACTTCATTGCGACATCGCACTATCAAAGTTCAACAACATACAAACCAGTCTAACTCTTTGTCAATGAAATTTCTTGTATATATGATCCCCTTGTCTAAAACTACTATAACTATAGCTGTGATTTACAGAATATTCACGAGCACGTAAGAGTGAAACATTTCAAAAACTGAAATTACCTTCCATTTTATAAAATTTAAAACCTACCTTTCCTCCCATCGTTGTCAAATCTATCTAAACAAGGGGAAGTAATACTGAGTATCTTAGTCCACTGTGCACACTGTCAGACAAGTTATTGATATTTCAACAGTTTTCGGATTATATTTTAGATATCAGTGTAGTAACATTGGAACGTCGATTCATTGACCACGCCGTGCGCCAGTCCTTGTCATCTACCGATAGCGCCGCCTTCTGGGGCGCGGGTGGGTGGCCACTTTATCTTTATAATGTCATTCATGTATGTTTACCTGAACAACAGGTAAGAAAGTAATGCTGTTGATGTTAAGAGGTAGATCCAAGAAGATTTATAAAAAATGCCTTGGCGGATTCAAAATTTTATTGTTGCAGATTTAAGAAATTTTTACCCACCCCCCTTTCTATAGAAAAACCGAGACACCCCTAACCCTTAAGAAAAAAAAGAGGTTTAAAATATAAATCATTTATTGTATAATTACATTCGCTGCCTCATTTAATTTCATTGTTAGCTCTAAACGCAAAAGTATACGATGATATAATGAAGATAACTAGCACTAACGTTTAAAGTTTATTTCTGTCTTTATTTGAGCCAAATTTACTATCCGCGTCATTAAATACTTGAAGATTTGAAGTTTTTTATTACTTTCTGATAAAAGATTATAAATAATATTTTTTTATTCCTTATCTATGGTTATGGGGAATTTCTCTCGTGTTGAAAAATATGCACACGAACGTTTGTTTTCCACAAACCACTGAAATTGTGAATTGCTGAATGCAGTAGTTATCGTTCCTTAACTGTGATGGAGTTACTCCCTTCTGAGAGAGAGAGAGAGAGAGAGAGAGAGAGAGAGAGAGAGAGAGAGAGAGAGAGAGAGAGAGAGAGAGAGAGAGTATATACTAGTTATATAAATTATCTATACATGTGATCGCAAATAAACATTTGTTTAACTCTCATAACATTACATTGTGGTGCCTGTACACAATAATATGACTTTTAAGCGTTAAGGTCTCCATCTTTAAACCAAACAACAGTCAGTCAAGACACCACACACACCTACCAACACAAATTAAACAGTCGTTTTAATTCCGATACTTCAGTTCATTGGATAATAACGAGTTTGTTCAGTAATGTACATAAAGTTACCATTCGAAGAAGGAAATTTGCATTTGAGATTGATTGTTATTTTTAATTAAAGACGGAAGGGGGGGGGGTAGGCGTGGACCCATGAAAAAAAAAACCTAGATGCAGCCCAATATGTTTAATTTTTTAATCACAGCATCGCAAATAAGTTCGATAAACAGAAAAAAGTATAAATAAAAATCCGTAATGTAACTACAATATATTTCTCTTTCCATAATTCATGTGTTTTTGTTTATAAGTCTGCGTTGTCCAGACCCTATTCCCCCTAGAAACTTCTGAAAAAATAATAATACCAAAAGCAAGCTTGGACACCCCTCCCCAGCAAACAAAATCACCCATTGGTGAAAGGTCCTAGATCCGCGTCTGAATCGATATATATTTTTCATTATTAAAGCCTCGTGCCATATCTTCAAAGGAAGATTTTTCTGGCAACTTAAAGTACTTATCACTAAGATCCAAATTTGGTCTCGGACCCACCACTTCTGTTACACTTTGAGGTCCCCCTGCCGGTGTGAAACTTATTGTAACCTGGCGAGTGCAATGAGCAGGACAGAAGGCATCGGTAGAAATCGTTTGCTCCGTGAAATGGCCATTGGAAGCAAAATCAAAACTTGTTCTGAATATTTCGAGATCTATCAAGCCCTTGACTATAAATCTTGATTAAAATCATCTTAAATGGGCATAAAATAACTGAAACAAATACTAGTAGTTGTAATTTTAGAATGTTTTACTTATATTTGATAAAACACAAATAAGACTTGATTAGAACTGTGGATTATACTGTTTTATCCCACAACAGAGGGGAATTCCTCGTACACGGGGGCCACCATGTACCCAGAGAATGTGGAGTAGACCTCGTCCGAGGCACCGTACATGTTGGTGGCGGCGCCGTTTGTGGGGTCAACGGCCTTCACGTAAACCTCGTCACCTGTCAAAATACCAACACAAAAACGTGTCAAAGACCAGAACAGGTTTAATTCTTTTGAATCCGAAATCAATTTTTAAAACAATGATGGCCAAGACTAAAGAAAAGTATATATCTTCAATGTATTTTTACGCAGACTGTAGCAATTTGTAAATTTTGTTAGCGACCAGTATTCATGATTACATTGCTTTTAGTTCACCAGAAGTGTGATTTCTAGCTAATATGGTGTTTCGGGTACATGCTTCGGAGACCTTACCTGGTCACTTCAAAAGTCTACATAGCATTTCATTTTGGTAATGACTGATATATCCAAAACAAGTCTAGATTGATAATCATTTGCATGGTTAATTTCGAAAAAAACCCAAAGGAAAACATAAGAAAATGCTTGATTTAATTTGTCAATTGGATGCTGTTCATGTGTTGCTATATATAAACATGTAGGACAGTACACACCCACCGGCATGCAGTCAAACTCTCATCTAATGGCCTTGAGATTCAAAATATTGTATGAAGCTATATTTGGGACAGACAGTTCATATGGAAACCTTTAAACACGACACATGCTGTAGTCAACCTCATTCAAGACGGGTACCATCAACCATAGCACAGTATAGGGACTGTATAATTCAGGACGCATCAACCAGAGCAAAGTATAGGAACTGTATAATTCAGGACGCATCAACCATAGCACATTATGGGGGACTTATCCAGGACGCATCAAACATAGCAAATTATGGGGACTGTCTTATTCAAGACGTATCAACCGCAGCACAATATGGGGACTAGTTTATTCGGGACGGACTGTGAGTATAGAGCGGGAACGACATTCTGAGCAGCTATCAAGAACACAACTTTTGCTTGCTTCTCTCAGAAAAAGTTTATACATGTATATGGGTTCAGTGCCTTGTTCAAACAAGTCGAACACCCAGAACATCAAATGAAGGCGACAACTCTTCAAGGTCTTCCTGAAGCAATCAAAACTGTTTGGAAAGGCGAGTAAATGTCACATAGATTACTCTTATTTGCCGTAAAGCAGATCACACCATCACTGTTGGAAGCTTATGTTTCAGCATATTCATATGCTAAATCATGTTACAAAATGACTCAAAACTTCCCGGGTCTTTCGTACTGAAGAATCTGTGACCATTACAATTGTTACATACCCTTTGTTAGGCGAAGAACGACCGAATTTCCCCCGGAAGCATAATCACTGGAAGTATGTCCATACATTGAACAAATGTAGTATCCGTTGTGCCAAAGTTCTGTCCAAATGGTTTTATCCTATGAAAAATGAATAGTACAATTTCGTAAGTTTTATTACTGTGCAGTTTTACTAAACATTGCTGCTGGCTGTCAAAGACTGAGGTGTCCTATCGATGTAATAAACCAGGTCATCTGTCTTTGTCTATCTAGTTTATTCGTCATATTTGTTTGTTCAGTTCGACTTGTATTTCTCCTTACTCAGACGGATAACCCCAAGTACTGTTTTTTCTGATATTCTTTATTTTATCAAATAAAATGTATACTATCAATAACACTGGAAAAGATGATCACCTGGTTGGCTACTGAATGGAATTGGAAAACATAGACCCCGCTGGTTGGACATCTAAATTTGCCGGTGTTAGAATCGTATCCGGTGCCGACATTGGTGAAGATTCTGTCGTAGACCACGATCTCGGTGTGGGCCAAAACCAGGTTTTTGGAGAGTCCGGCGGAAAAGGCAACGGCGTTGGTTTCCGCTTTTACCTCGACTGAATTGAGAACAAAATGAACGCATAAAGTAGTGAGTATTTATCCAAAATATTGAAACTGATAAAAAGAAATTGACAATACTTTCATTTTTTGTTTAAACTTCAAGGTAGGTCAAATTGTACTTACGAAGAGCAGCAGCCAATAGAAATGTACAAATAACGGACTTCATGGTCTGAAATAAACATTGAAGACATTACATGTATTTGATTAGAAAACGTCTTAGTCTCTAATAAAAAAAAATCATCTGAAAAAAATGACATCTACTTCTCCGAGCAAAAAGAAAAAAGAAGTAAAATTTGATACTTGTGGAAAAATATACATGTATCTGATACCGCTGAAGAAAATGTTAAATATTTAAATTTAATTTTCAGTAAAATGTAGTTTTTTTTCCTTTTTATCTTAATACATTGTTGAGCTTACCATTGTGTAGTGTTATTTCCTAAAAGTTCTTATCGGTTCCTTATCAAGTATATATTAAGAAACATTTTAAAGTACACTTAGAGTTCTCCCGAAAAGAAAACGCTTTGTTTCGAAAATTTAGGTTTTTTTCAAAAATAAGGAAAGAATAGAAAGTTCAATTTTTAACAACAACTTTTTGCCCTAATAATTGCTTTACGTATAAAGAGCAGAATGTACGTACCTTACTTCTCTTGAGTTAATATTCTTGTCTCAGTTTTGGGGACTTGCAGAGTTTGACCTACAAGGGATCGACACAGAGCAACCTGTTGGTTCCCACACTGGTTCCTTGTAAGACATTTTGATATCATAAAGGTAAGTATTTCTAGCGCAAAGTAAGTTTTGCTTAACATTCTCATTGTAAAGAAAAATATATATATACCTTTTAACTTACACTTAAAGATGAAGTTCCTTGTTTGCCTGTCCTTGTTTTCCTTCGCTGTTTCCAGTCCACTTGAACAAGTCAAAGGTATTAATGTATGCATCCACATAGCTTCATGAAAGATGTGTATAAGTATAAAAGTTTTGAACGATTTATTATACAAACATGAGAGAATTACTATTTTAATAAGTTGTCGTTTATTCTGAAAATATGAAACTACAAAGACTAATAGGTGACTTTCACTATGTTATTGTGTCATTTGTTTGTCTCCTTTTGTTTATTACACGTTTGACATTTTCTCGGTCAGGAATCGATAACTACTTTCCCACCTCCTTTGTAAGAGCCGCCGGTAACCATGGACACCACCACGTTACCCCCACCGACAAGTTCGTCGGATTTTCCGCCGGTCTGACAAAGATGCTCAAAACCAACGACACAGACCTGGTTGTTTATGACCGTGTCTTCCTCAACATGGGTAATGGCTACGACTCCAGTACCGGGGTGTTTACCTGTCCCAACGCTGGCACCTACGCCTTTCTGGTCCATGGTGTATCTACCGCCACCAGTCAACTGAATCTGGACATCTACCGGAACAACAACTACACCGTCAGTGTGTTTGCGCACGTCAATAACGGCTACGCTTCTGGTCACCAGTCTATTATCCTACAGTTAGACCAACGTGAGTCAAGACCTTATAAAAATAATAATTTTAATTCATACTTTTAAAACAAGAGTTAATAACAAGTAATTAAGTAATTGGTAATTTTGACTTCTACATCAAACATCGGATGTAAATTTTAAAAAGCTTCACACATACACATAAAACAACGGATTTTTTTTCAGAAATTTTAGAAAATCTCTCTCTCTCCCTCTCTCTCTCTCTCTCTCTCTCAACTTTACAATTCAATTATTTTATATTCAGATGATAATATATGTAAATTTATTTATGCATGCAAATGTTCACATATATGTGATACTATAGTTATATATAAAATCATGTTGATTCAAACAATGATATTTTCAATAATCATTTAGATTATGACTCTATGAAACTCAATGACAAAGACTAAGAGTGACTACTTTTCAGAGGACATCGTCTTTGTCCAGGCCCGGGGGGTGAGCGCCCTGTACGGCCAGCGTAACGAAGTGTATAGCACGTTTTCTGGGTTCATGGTTGTCCCTAATATCGGGCGCACCGGTATTGTTACGACACCGCCACCCATGGGAAATATCATAGGATGATTGTCAACCATATACTTTGTGTTAAATGTTATTAAATGTGTTACAATCATATTTGTTTGTGTGCATGTTTCCAAGTAAAAATCATATACTCCAGCAAACCCGAAAACGCACGGACCCTGCATGTAACCTGGCGTGGGGTCATACTTGTGTGGTGGTACCCATTGATGGTTACGGGACATGCAATCTTTTTTAAGTTCTTTTACAATAATTGTTATTTCCAGAGGATGTGGTATACGTTCAAGGTCGTGGAGCTAATTCTATGTACGGGGCCAACCATGAAGTATATTCCACATTTTCGGGGTTTCTAGTTGCACCCACAGCATTACCCGCCAGTAACCCAAACCAAGGAGTCATCGGCTAGAAATACCCGGATCTTTGATTTAAAAAAAACCCGAAAGTGTCATCGTCAAAATTTTCACTCGATTTCCAATAAAAAAAATCCAAAAACAATTACTTTATAATTACATGTATATGTATACTACTACATACGCTTCTGTGTACAAAAGTACATTAACTGGGTTTGATCGGTTTAACGAATATCGACTTGTGCTTTAGTTCTGTTCCGGAAATAGTTTCCGTGTAGTTCAGGCTCAGAAAGTAAACGAAAGAACAATATACATATATCAAGTCAAATACATCTTTTTCATATTCTCTGCAATATGCTTTGCACAACGGATCGCACCAAGAGTGTTGGATGACCAACATTTTGCTATAAGGGTTGTGTGCATGTTTTGTTTTGTTTTTTATAAAATACATCAATCCTTCAAATAAGAATTGAAATCGAAACCGACATGGAAAATTTACATTTAAACTGGCTTGAATTGCACCGTAGGTGTTTTAGAAATATAAATTATCAAGATCTTGATGTTGTTAGTAAACCTGCATTTTACATGTTCTGTAATAAGCGTAATATTGTGTGCAGAACAACTTCAAGTAAAATCTCAATTCTTTTGAAAGTAGGAGAGAGAGAGAGAGAGAGAGAGAGAGAGAGAGAGAGAGAGAGAGAGAGAGAGAGAGAGAGAGCGAGAGAGAGAGAGAGGGAGTTTGTAGAACCTACAGTAAATTATCTGTTTACATACCTGCTTAGTATAAGACATACATACCACTTCGCCTTGGTATTCTGACACAAAACAAAGTAATGTTTTCTAATATATCAGCATAAATTGTAGAAACTCTCTCTCTCTCTCTCTCTCTCTCTCTCTCTCTCTCTCTCTCTCTCTCTCTCTCTCTCTCTCTCTAGGCGTCGGTTTTGTAAAGTTAGACCAAACCATCCGGGAAATAGCAACAGGGAAGGAGGTATCTCCCCCCCCCCCTTTTTTTTCAAAGCAAAAAAATTTTTGTCTTAAATTTACATATAAAATTGAAGTATTAGGAAGCTGCCGCCTCCTGTCCCCACGTTTTCGGTAGGACTTGAAACGAAAATAAGGAGAAATAAACAGTGATGTTGAAAATTATAAAGGTATACTAGCCCCCCCCCCCCCCCCCACACACACACACGGATTAGGAATTTCAGGATTTTTTGGGGGAAATTTTTTTTAATGGGGGGATTTTTTTTTGGAGTTTTAGGTATACTACGCTAACCACCCCCACCCCAATCCCCCCCCCCCTCACGGATTAGGAATTTCAGGATTTTTCGGAATAAGCATTTTTTTTTTTTTTGCTTTTCAAGATTTCTGATGGTTAGTCTAGCCCCCCCCTCCACTTTCAATTTGCTTCCGACGCCACTGCTCTCTCTCTCTCTCTCTCTCTCTCTCTCTCTCTCTCTCTCTCTCTCTCTCTCTCTCTCTCTCTCTCTCTCTCTCTCAGGCGTGATGGTCAACAAATAAAACATCTGATTTACTTTAAAACTTTAGAGATGATTTATTTTTGTAGCCATAAGCTGTCATTTAGTAAAGAAAAATCCAGATATTTTAGCTTTTAACTTTAAGTATCAAATCTTCATATACAGCTCTTCCTCTCAAAGAGATTGATTTAGCCTACAAATGGCTAAGAATATTGAGCCCAATTAAAATGTATTTTTATTAGCATAAAAATTGGATGTCACAACGCATGTACTAAAATTAAGGAAATACTCGAGACAAATCATCTGTTTATCCAATTAACTTAATTCGGCTCCATTTGTACAACTCCTGGTACGATTAAAAAGATACCCTGGCGGGGTATTACACATCTGTTAAGCGGACCATACAGCGCGATACCCTTCCCCCACCCCCGCAGGGAGCAGCGTTCACACTCTGTTGGATATTGGTGGATGGTCTGCTAAATGTATTTCACTGTTTGCGTAATGAATTGTTGAAGAAAAACTATACTTCACGTTTCCAATGCAAATCAGTAAAATATCAGCTATGAAATAATTTAAGGAATAGACGTGTTATGTGTATGTTATTAATTACAATCAAATAATTTCGAAGATCAATGTGTTTTGTTGTTGTATTAGTGTAATAAGCCTCTCGCAAAGCCAATGTGCCATTTAAAAGATAATGTTTTACTCAACAGTTCCCCGAACGCCAAAAAAGATGCCTATGACGCAGGTCTCAGCTTACAATTCCCTTAATACCAGTTTTATCACAGAGTTTATGAGTTTTCTTTTTATTTGATTGTTGTTTGTTGTTTTATTTGATAAGGTTAGATGATAATAATTAGGGTATTATTTTAATTCAGATACAATTGATTATTAACTTCCTTTAACTAGAAATCAAGCACATCCCACCCTCAATCCATATGCAATATTTTACAAATTATCATACATTCATTTAATCTTTTTGTCCGCTGCATATATAAGATTTCTACAAAAACTCATAATGTCAAGAAAAAGATGTCCAGGTTTCTTATCAAAGAAAAATCTTTTTGCACAATTCGCGAAATGCCAGCGCTACGCTATTTGTCGTAGGAGTGACTTAGATCTGTTGGTAATTTACAAAGCACACGTGTTCCTGCTGCTACTGTTGTCTGCTGGCTCGCGAACAAGTGTGAGGGCTTCTTACAGGCAAACATCTGTTTTAGATGAGCACATCTAACTATCACAAAGTAAATAGAGTAGTTCTCCCGTATTGTACAACTTTATGAATGAGTAAGACATTTCTTACGGTCTCCCTCACGCATCATTATCTATAATTCTGTCGATTTTTCTTAAAATCCCTGCACAGATTATTTATGGGGATTTCTAATAAATCTTAAAGATTCTTCAATTATTTTTATTTTCAACAATTTATAATATTTCAACACTGTGACCTGATGGAATCAATAAACTTCAATAACAATTTCTTATTTTTCATCGGAACCACTCGATCTCAAATCCATCCCAAAATCGGGGATTTATTGGACGTCTGCACATGTAGTTCAAAGAACGTGCACGCTCTTGCTCGGCATGCACATGTCGGCGCTACCTTTCAGCAAGTAAGTGTAAATGAATTCCAGTCGAGCCGGATAGAACTGCTGACATATGTTCTTCTAATCTATGCTACCTCGATTTGATAACCATGCATAAAACCTTATTATGCAAATAGAGGATATTGGTTACATTACATGCAAATATTAAATATATAACAATATATAACATTTTATATACTGAGTACATGACTTAAATGTACATAAAAATAAGCATTTTTACATTGTTAAAATGGTACATGAATAACACTTTTACCACAATGAGAACAATATGATGAAAAAAAAATAACAACTGTAAGCGTTCCACCATACTAATCAATATATCTTCAAAGAAAAGGATTATTTTTGAAGAATGACAATTCAATAATCAATGCCCGAGATAATTTGGGTTGGCAGAACTTGTCATTTTATCAAAAATAAATTCAGGGTTGAAATATCATATGAATACACCATTAAATTCATCTAGCCACTTGTATTAACCACTGCACACAGGAAAACAAAATCACAATCACTGGCTGCAAAGAAAAAGTTTGTTTTCAATGAGTATGATATAAAACCTAGATTTTATTCTGTTCACATTCTGCAGGAGGAATCCTCATTTTTGTGTAAAATAATAAAAAAATAAAAATTATGTATACATGTATATAGCTATATTTTATTAACAAAATCTTCACTGCATGTACAAATTATTCATATTAAAGGGCATGCTAAGGGGTAACTCTTAACCTTATCAAATTAACGTTAATTATGTAAATAAATCTCCAGACTGATAAGCGAATATGTCTCCTGCATTCTCCCCCCACGCCGGCCTTTTATTATGCAAAGTTATTAATAGCCGGTTCCATACCGATATTCGAGTCTTGGCACAAAACATCTGTGCAACTGTATTCCTTTTGTAGTATCTTCATCTTTCTTGTCCGTCGATCTCTCTCGATCTCTGATTGGCTCAATTTGGATGCTCTATCGGCCCCCCGCCAATCAGACTCGTTGTCATACTGTTAGCTTCGGTGAAGCGATGGGATATATAAACTGAAGGGTGTAACCAGAATAGTTAGAGCAGCTTCAGATCGTAAGTACATCGGATGTGGGATTTTGTTTTTCTCTCTATCTCTACCTTGTGTGCATTCACTCATACTACGGTAATAAATCCTTACCTAACATCTCCTGACTTCTTCATTAATCCTTTCCCATCCTTACCTCACATTCAACTGAAACCCGTTTTCATACCCTTCACCCGAATCAGATTTTTAAAATACAAAAAGGTGATCCTTTAAACTCCCTCTTTATACCTTCCTTAGATTTACAGTTTCATCCTATTCCTTATACCTTCCTTAGTTTGGTAATTTAAAAAAGTTTATCAATTCTGGATAACTTATTGTGTGATCCATTGGTTCTTTGGGTATATATTGTTTTCACTGGAGTAGATGTATGGAAAGGTAAGAATTTGATGCCCACATTCCTCTACCATATTTGGATACGCCGCCACTGTATCACTGTCTAGTGATGGGATAATTACTGCGGTATAGCACTGAATAACTCCGGTCATAGGGAGCTCAAGTATCAGTGAATGGACAGGAATTTTCCCCGTACCCAGGCGCGTTTAACAAAAATAATTCTCTTTAGGAAATATGAATAACGTGGTTACATTCATAGCTTAATGAAACTGATAGGTACATGTATATACTTAGTATATTTTTTATGATTAATTTTTTGCAAAAATTTATATAGATAAGAATGATAATAAAATAACCCCAAAACCTTTAGAATTTTTTATTGTAATCTTGAGATTAGGCAGAGAACAAAAATAGGGCGTGTCTGATGTTCGTTTCTATTTTATTCTCACAAAATAAAATACTGTTTCAATAATAGAGAATTTTTCAAGATCTACCGATATGGATGTATCAATATTCTTTGAACATTTTTTTTTTAAATTTAAGGTGGTATGGTAGTATGGGGCACTTTGGCGTATTAATGTAGATGGAAGTAAACCATTTTCAAAGCATAATAATGTAACTGTTCTAAAAAAAAATCTAAATTCATAGTGTTTTGTCGTATAGGTAAAATATATTTTTATAAGATTTCGCATAGAGATAAAAAAAAAATGTAGATATCTCTGACGGACTCGAACTCACGACCTTCAGATCACAAGTTAGTGCTTGAACAAACTGAGAAAAGTAGTCTGACAAAGAGGTTGCCGAATCAAAGATAATATAAAGATTTATTGAATAATTCGAAAGAGAAGTACGTCACAAAGTGTGGTTAACCATCCCTCTCATCGGCCCCCCTCATTGACAATAAAGTAATGCAACAGAAATCCCACAGATCGAGGCAAACTATTACTTTTACAAGTCTTCATCGCTTCTCATAGCAGATGTTACCCCCCCCCCCCCCCACCTCCATAAATATGCCCTGTATCGTGCTCGGTCTCCCCTAATCAGTTGTTGTTTCTCGGGGCGCTGGAATATAGAGGTGAAGCGATAGACTTGAATTTACAGTTGGGTGGAGAAATGTGTTGTCAACTTCCCAATAATTTCTTAAAGCCAACCATTCCCTATTACCTTGATTTTTTTATTCCACGTTTGCTTTGCAACTAAACCATGCAATGTTACTCTATTATTTTGAGCATTCATGTTTTTGTTTTACGAAACCGCTTTAAAATGATATAACCTTCATTTGACTTGCAGGCTGTTCGGCAACCAGTGGTTTGTGTTTGAGGCGTCCGGCAAACCAGACATACTCCATCTTTTCGCCAGATTTCGGCCAAACTTGAGTTACACATACGTTGGAGCTTGTTCTGCAATTTAAGCAAACATGGCGGCTTTCGACCCTAACGATCCCGATATGAAATACCTGGCCGTGGACAGGAAGGCCCTGATGAAGGAGCAGACTGTCCCCTTTGACGGCAAGAAGATGTGCTGGGTCCCCGACGAGAAGGAAGGATTCCTGGCTGCTGAAATCCAGTCAACCAAGGGAGACGAAATCACTGTCAAAACCATTGAAGGCAATGAGGTAAACAGTCACCCTAGAACTAAATATCATGTCAATATCAAAATTTGAATTTTATATGTGCGAAAGAACGTCAAAGCTCCTTTATCTGCAAGATATATGGTTCATTCTGTATTCTTAGAACCGCACAGTGAAGAAAGATGACATCCAGCAAATGAACCCTCCAAAATACGAGAAAATTGATGACATGGCCAACATGACTTACCTGAATGAGGCTTCTGTGTTGCACAACTTGAGGTCCCGTTACAAGTCTATGTTGATCTACGTAAGTATTACAGTAAAACCAGGTTATAAAGAACACGCGTATATCGAATTCATTTTCATTATCGAAGTCAGTTTTCTTTATCTTAAAACATTTCTCTCGGATATAACGAATCAAAATCAGTCGATTTTAATACTTTGCCATAAGCGTATTTTATTGTAAATCCAATATTTAAAGCCTAAAAATCAAGGATTGTTAATGGCTATTCCGTAACAAAAACGTACCAAGCCCGTATAACTGTTTAGAGTCATGAAGATTGCCAGAAAATTAATCTCTCACTCTTTCTTCTACAGACCTACTCCGGTCTTTTCTGTGTGGCTGTCAACCCATACAAACGCCTCCCCATCTACGGCCAGGCTCTTGTTGACAAGTACCGTGGCAAGAGGAAGACCGAAATGCCTCCTCATTTGTACGCCGTGGCCGACAACGCTTATCAGTTCATGGTGCAGGATCGCGAGAACCAGTCCATGTTGATTACGTAAGTAATCACTGTATTTTAGAAATGAATTAACCCTATCTTTTCTTTAAGCAATGACAGCAATATTAATTTCATTGATTAAAAAAAACTACAAAGGAAAAATCTTCCCTGTTCATTGGAAGAATTATTGAGATCAATGTCGTTTTCAGTGGTGAGTCTGGAGCCGGTAAGACTGAGAACACTAAGAAGGTCATCCAGTACTTCGCCCTTGTGGCCGCTGGACAGCAAAAGAAGGATGAAGAGGAAAAACCAAAAGAGGAAAAGAAGGTAATCTATCAGTGTCTTACTTCATTTTTCTATGAAATAAATATTTCATTACATAAGATGAAAAATAACTCTTGGCGTTTTATTTATCGGAATTGTCGTTCTTGTTATCTAATTATCTTTTTTTTCTCTTTTCTCCTTTACTTCTCCTTAACTCTTCATTACTTTCCAAACCTCTGCTCCTTACTTATCTCAACCCACTTTGCCTCTGTTCATACAAAAACAATTACCAACTTCCCTCTTCACTCCGTCCCTTCTTCCGCTTCCCTTTTCACTTGACCTATATCCAAAACTAAACAGGGAAGCTTGGAGGACCAGATCGTGCAGGCTAACCCCGTACTTGAAGCCTACGGAAACGCTAAGACAGTCCGTAACAACAACTCCTCCCGCTTCGTAAGTATCCAACAAATGAAAAGACCCAAAACCTTGTTTGTGGTGCAATCCATTCCAAAAAAAAAAAAACCCGGGACTTACATGTCCTATCAACCTTCACGATCATTTGACTTTCAGGTCTCTCAATAATTCCGTTGCATGTTACGAGAATTCCTTTGCCCATCGGACCCTCGCCGACAAAACACCTCTCACAAACCATCCTAAAATATTGAATTCTTTTACAATATCCCCTGACCATATTAAACTGTTTTACACTTATTGATTTATTTTCCGTTTTGAAGTGAGATAACACTGCATGCATTGTTGGGTTAGAATAATGAGGACAACACTTTGATCCACCGGTGTGTTTTAACACTTTTCCTCCTCTCCGTCCTCACTAGGATTATCTGGATCCTCAGATATCCGATCACATTTCCTCAGCCGCTCCTCCTACCTCATTCCCTCCTGATTATTCCTCCTTATCAATTTTGAGGACACAAGTCGTCATTTGTAAGTAAAGATTTTGTTTGAATCGAATTTATCGGGAAAGAAAGTATAATCGTATTGGTAATGCATATTTAACTTTTAAAATGAAAATAAGAAATGCAAGTATAACTTACCGTTTTTAATTCACACAGGGAAAATTCGTCCGTATTCACTTCGGCCCAACTGGAAAAATTGCAGGAGCCGATATTGAAACCTGTAAGTTGATCAAATGACAATTTGAATAGTAAACACAATATATAATAGAAATGTAACTAAAATGTCTTTCCATCTTTACTTAATTTACTGTTTATTTACAGACCTGCTTGAGAAATCTCGTGTGACTTACCAACAGACTGTAGAGAGAAACTACCACATCTTCTACCAGCTGTTGTCTAACGCCATTCCAGAACTCAACGGTATATTACCATCTAAACCTGTTTCAACGAGATTATAAATTACATATTTATTTGAAATCAACAAAGGATTACAATAATAGTAAACATAATTCAATGTTTAGTGTTTCCCCTGTGCTCGTCATTTTTTGTGTCCATGAATTGTAAAAATGTTGAAGTCAAATGACACGTGACGACGATTTGTTTACAGAGGTTCTGCTGGTCTCCCCCGACCCCGGTCTTTACAGCTTCATTAACCAGGGAGCTCTCACTGTTGACGGCATTGATGACGTAGAGGAAATGAAAATGACCGACGTATGTTGTATTAAACGGGGCATTACACAGTCAACAAACCTCCCCATAGACCCCTTTTTTCTTTCAGCGGAATACCTTTTCCCTCATCCAATACCCTTCGATGAAATTCATTACCAATATACTAAAAAAAAACCACTACGGATTCCACGAATTCCCGGATTTTCTTTCAGAAGTTCCTCGATTTTCCTATCCCGACGAACCCTCTCTGACGTAGACGACCCATTCTAATCTCTTTTTCTTGCAGCTTCATTCTCCAAAAGCCAGAAGTCTATTCACCCCTTCTCAATTTAATAACATAACCAACCATTTCTGTCGATTAGACACATTACCTATCCCTGATTCTACATTGTTCCCAGTTTCCTCTTCTCATCCTTGAACCCCACTTTACTCTTGTAGAAAAAATGTTGGTCTCCCCCGATCCCGCTCTTTATTCCTTCATCAACCAAGGTGCTTTGACTGCTGATGGTATTGATGATGTTGAGGAAATGAAAATCACTGATGTATGTATCGGATGACAAAAACTTATTTTAAAAAAATCCTCTAAAATCAAAACATTCACATGGAAACAAATCAACATCCAAACAAGTGCAAAAAAAATAAGTAAAACCCCTATGTATGCCTGAAAAATTACCTTAATTATTAATACTGAAATTCATGTAATTCAGGAAGCTTTTGACGTCCTTGGCTTCACCAGTGAGGAGAAAACAAGCATGTACAAATGTACCGCCTCCATCATGCATATGGGTGAAATGACCTTCAAACAGAAAGGTGAACAGGCTGAGGTGGACGGAACCGCTGGTAAGAATTTGTCATAAAGAAGTAAACAATCCTAACATGTAGGTCTTTTTTTGACAAAAGTTCCGTAACAATAAGTCGCTCTATTTATCTTTTTATCTTTTACAGAGCCCGAAAAGGTTGCTTTCTTGTTGGGTATCAACGCTGGAGACTTCCTTAAATGCTTGCTCAAGCCTAAGGTCAAGGTCGGAACCGAGTTTGTCGTCAAGGGACAGAACAAAGAGCAGGTCATCAACTCCATCGGTGCCTTGGCTAAGTCTCTGTACGACCGTATGTTCGGCTGGTTGGTCAAGAGAGTCAACAAGACTCTTGACACCAAGGCCAAGAGGAACTATTACATCGGTGTGTTGGATATCGCTGGTTTCGAAATTTTTGAGGTTGGTAATTTAAAGTATTAGCATATTCTTCCATTCTGACCTTAATATCAAGTAACATAACGATACAGCATGTACTAGTACGTGTATTTATTTGATAGTTCAAGGAGAACTTTCATTACTTAACATTGTGAATTTGTTTTATAGTTCAACAGCTTCGAGCAGCTGTGTATCAACTACACCAACGAGAGACTCCAGCAGTTCTTCAACCACCACATGTTCGTCCTCGAGCAGGAAGAATACAAGAAAGAAGGTATTCAGTGGGAGTTCATCGACTTCGGTATGGACTTGGCTGCCTGTATTGAGCTTATTGAAAAGGTATTGTATTCAGGTCCGTCATCTCCAAATTTTACGTGCTCTAAGATGAGGTCATACATAAACTAATATGTTGTTTACAATCTTTCAGCCCATGGGTATCTTGTCCATCCTTGAAGAGGAATGCATGTTCCCCAAGGCTGACGACAAGTCTTTCAAGGACAAACTGTACTCCAACCACATGGGCAAATCACCCAACTTTGGCAAACCAGGAAAGTCTCCCAGGCCCGGAATCCCAGCCCCTGACTTCTCTCTGGGTCATTACGCTGGCTCTGTGGGATACAACATCTCCAACTGGCTGGAGAAGAACAAGGATCCAATCAACGAGAACGTTGTGACTCTTCTGTCTGCTTCCAAGGAACACCTTGTGAAGGAACTCTTCCAGGCACCCCCCGTAGAAGAGGGTGGCGGTAAGAAGAAGAAGAAGTCTTCTGCTTTCCAGACCATCTCTGCTGTTCACAGGGTAAGACCTATTCCCCTTAAAAAAGAAATATAAAAAACATAACAAAAAACAAAAGACATTATACAGATCTAAAAGTTATGTGTATTTTATGTATTGATATTATCAGCCGTAACCTTTTATATTGTTTTGTTTTAGGAATCCTTGAACAAACTGATGAAGAACTTGTACAGCACTCACCCTCATTTTGTGCGTTGTATCATTCCCAACGAAATGAAACAGTCCGGCATGATCGATGCCGCCCTGGTCCTGAACCAGCTCCAATGTAACGGTGTACTTGAGGGTATCAGAATTTGTCGTAAAGGATTCCCCAGCAGAGTCATCTACTCTGAATTCAAACAGAGGTAACAAAAATAAGATCAAACATTTATATATTCAATCATTATACAATAAATGAATCTATTTTACAGTAAGCTGAGAATAGGTAAATTAAAACTTTTTTTTTTGCTTCATTTAAGATATTCCATCTTGGCTCCCAATGCTGTTCCACAAGGCTTCGTTGATGGCAAGGCCGTCTCTGAAAAGGTTCTGCTTGCTCTGCAACTCGACCCCGCAGAGTACCGTCTTGGTAACACCAAGGTCTTCTTCAAAGCCGGTGTACTCGGTATGCTTGAGGAAATGCGTGACGAACGCTTGTCTGCCATTATTTCTGGATTCCAGGCTCACATTAGAGGTTATCTGATGCGCAAACAGTACAAGAAGCTGCAGGACCAGAGGTAAACTATTTATTAGGACATTCTAATAATTATGTCATTAAGTTATATTCGTATATTTTATTTCTACAGTGAAGTATGTTTAAACTTAAGACAAAATGTTGGGTTTCCTTTTTCAGAACTGCTCTTGCCATGATCCAGAGAAACATCCGTAAATGGCTCGTTTTGAGAAACTGGCAGTGGTGGAAACTGTACGCCAAGGTCAAGCCAATGTTGAACGTTGCCCGTGCTGAGGATGAGATGAAGAAGAAATTGGAAGAAATGCACAAGATGGAAGAGGAACTTAAGAAAACCTCTGAAATCAAGAAGAAGCTCGAGGAACAGAACGTTGATTTGATGGAACAGAAGAACAGAATCTACATTGAACTCCAAGCCGAGCAGGACAGAATCGCTGAATTTGAGGAGCGACTTGAGAAATTCATTACAGACAAAGCTGAGATGGAGAGCCAGCTTAAGGAATACGAGGATCGTCTCCTTGATGAGGAAGACGCTGCCGCCGAGCTTGAGGGCATCAAGAAGAAGATGGAGGCTGAAAATGATGAGTTGAAAAAAGACATTGAGGATCTGGAGACCACCCTTGCCAAGGCTGAGCAAGAGAAACAAACCAAAGACAACCAGATTAAGACCCTCACCGATGAGATGCAGCAACAGGATGAACAGATTTCTAAGCTCAACAAAGACAAGAAGGCTATGGATGAGGCTCACAAGAAGACCCTCGCCGACCTGCAGGCCGAGGAAGACAAGTGCAATCACCTCAACAAACTCAAGCAGAAACTTGAACAGACTCTTGATGAGATGGAAGACAACTTGGAGCGCGAGAAGAAGATCCGTGGAGATGTTGAGAAGGCCAAGCGCAAGCTTGAGCAGGACCTTAAATCCACACAGGGTGCTGTTGAAGATCTTGAGCGTGTCAAGAGAGAGCTTGAGGAGGCAGGAAAGAAGTACGGTTTTTTTTTACATTTATGATAAATAAGGTGTATCTGTAGTAATGTTTCCTATTATTTATTGATTGAACTTAATAATCACTTTTTTCAAACCTTTCATTTCAAGTGCTTTCTTCATGCTCATTTGTTTCTATTATAGGAAGGACAACGAGATCAACAGCCTCAACTCTCGCATTGAGGATGAACAGGGCATCAACGCCGGTCTCCAGCGCAAGATCAAGGAGTTGAACGCCAGAATCGAGGAACTTGAAGAGGAACTCGAGGCAGAGCGTGCCGCCAGAGCCAAGGCTGAGAAACAGAGAATTGAGCTCGGACGTGAGCTGGACGAGTTGAGCGAGCGTCTGGATGAGGCTGGCGGTGCAACAGCAGCTCAGGTCAGTAGAAACATCAGACGTCTCGAAACATGGAGTTCGGTCTGCTAAAGGCACGCGTTTGTATTTTACACCATAATTTCTTCTCTTCCAGATCGACCTCAACAAAAAGAGAGAACAGGAATTGTTGAAACTGCGTCGCGACCTGGAGGAGCAGACTTTGGCTGGTGAGGCACAGGTCGCTGCTCTCCGCAAGAAGCAGCAGGATATGTCCAACGAGATGGCAGACCAAATCGACCAGCTCAACAAAGCCAAGGCTAAGTACGGAAACATATCAGTATTTCAGTTATCTGCGTTATAAATAATAACTTAACAATATTATTTCAAGTAATTATTAAATAATATCGGGTAAAAGATAAAGGAAATATACTTGTATAATTGTGTGCAATGGAACTAAATGAACAAACTATTACAGACTGGAGAAGGATAAGAAAGATTTGAAACGTGAGCTTGATGACATGCAAAGTCAGCTCCAACATGTCATTAAGCAGAAGGTAATAGCAGAATGACTATTTCATAGTCTAGTCATTCTTCAAGCCGTCTGCTCCCTCACTGTAACACTGGGACTCGGTGCCCGAGCATGGGAACACCTCACTCTTTTATTAAAAAAAACCACAGAACAAAAACACAACCATTCGCCACCAATATCACGACTCCCTCTCTACCTAACAAACTCTAGCCATCATAAAAACATTTGTACACCCCCACTTATTTCCTTACCTTCTTTCTCTTTCCGTCTAGAGCTCTAAAAGACGCCGCACAAATGAAGGTAGAGCTTGACGACCTTCATGCACAGATTTCTATTGTCAACAAAAATAAGGTACACAGAATGAACTCTTTTTATTATTTTCTGCTGTTTTAAATTTTCTTTTCATTATTTTATCATTTTTATCATTTTTGCAATGATAAATAACTGCACATTTTTCTTCCTTATCACTAATGTTCCGTTAAATCTTCATAAGAATAACAATAATTTTCATTTATGTGTTAACAGTTCATGGTATTCTATTTTTGAAAAAAAAGTCATAAAATATTCAACGATAGTTTTCGGTTCAATTTTGTACGAAAGTTTGTCATCTTATAAATGAAAGATTGCCCAAATTTGCAGCAATCTGCCGAGAAGGTATCCAAACAGCTTGAAAGCCAACTTTCCGAGGCCAACTCAAGAATTGATGAAGCCAACAGAATCATCGCTGACCTCAATTCAGGCAAATCCAGGCTTCAAAGCGAGGCTGCCGATCTTACTCGCCAGTTGGAAGAGGCCGAGAGCCGTGTTGGTCAACTGACCAAGGAGAAATCTTCTCTTGCTTCTCAGCTGGATGAGGCTAAACGCTCAGTTGAAGAGGAATCAAGAGTATGTTACATATTATTAATGATTCAAATTCTTTTTTTTATTTCCGGGTAATTTTTTTTATTACAGTGTTATATAGGCATACTCTAAATGTTGATTTTTCGTCTTTAAATAGATCCGCCAGAAAATGCAGTCCGAAGTCCGAAATCTCACCGCCGACTTGGACTCTCTCCGCGAACAGTTCGAGGAAGAGCAAGAGTCCAAGGCTGAAGTCCAACGCCAGCTCAGCAAAGCCCACAACGAGGTTCAGATGTGGCGCTCCAAGTGCGAGAGCGGTGGTGGTGCCAGCGCCGAGGCTGTTGAGGAGTTGAGGTATGCCGACTCAACAAAACCTAAAACACCATACAATATAAATCAACGATACAAGTTTGAACAACAAGTAAAATGATTTATCTCTTATTTTTATCATAGACGCCGTATGCAGGCTAAACTGAATGAGGCCGAGCAGAATCTTGAGGCTGCTAATGCCAAGATCAGTCAACTCGAGAAGGTCAAACTCCGCATGGGACAGGAGATGGAAGACCTGGTTATTGAAGTTGAAAGAGTACGTTTCACTTTTAAAATTAAAATCTTTAACTGATCTTTAAAGCGTTTATTTTGCAAAACATTTAATCATTTGTTCGATTTACGTTTAGGCCAACTCCAATGCAAACAACTTGGAGAAAAAACAGAGAGCTTACGACAAGACCGTCCAGGAATGGCAGAGCAGGGTGAAGAGTCTGGAAATTGAGATTGACAACGCCCACAAAGAAACCCGCAGCTTCTCTGCTGAAACCTTCAGACTGAAGGCTCAGTTCGAGGAATCCGTCGACACCATTGAGTCCCTCAGACGCGAGAACAAGAATCTCGCCGACGAGATCCACGAACTCACCGACCAACTCAGTGAGGGCGGAAGAAGTGTGCACGAGGTCGAGAAGGCCAAGCGCCGTCTTGAGATGGAAAAAGAGGAGCTCCAGGCTGCTCTGGAAGAGGCTGAAAGCTCTCTTGAGCAGGAGGAAGCTAAAGTCATGCGTGCTCAACTTGAGATCGCCACTGTCAGAACCGAGATTGACAGACGTCTCCAAGAGAAAGAAGAGGAATTCGACAACACCAGACGCAACCACCAGCGTGCCCTTGATTCCATGCAAGCTAGTCTGGAGGCTGAGGCCAAGGGTAAGGCTGAGGCCATGAGGATCAGGAAGAAGCTGGAGCAAGACATTAACGAACTGGAGGTCGCCCTTGATGCCGCCAACCGCGCCAAGGCTGATCTGGAGAAGAACGTCAAACGCTACCAGCAGCAGATCAGAGTACGTGTTCATCCTACCAGTATCTTATTCAGTTGAATTATCTTTAATAAAAAATACTTCTTATGAGTGATATGAATTAATTATACTTGATTTATTTCTTTAGGAAATGCAAGTCTCCATTGAAGATGAGCAGCGTTCCCATAGCGAAGCACGTGAAGCCTACGCCATGTCTGAGCGCCGCTGCATGATTCTGCAGGGTGAGGTAGAGGAGATGCGTTCCTCTATTGAATCCGCTGAAAGAGCAAGAAAATCCGCTGAGACTGAGCTGCACGAGGCTAATGACCGTGTCAATGAGCTCGCTGCTCAGGTCACCTCCCTGCAGGCACAGAAGAGAAAGCTGGAGGGAGACGTCCAGGCCATGCAGGTAAGCTACGTTTTCTGAAAAACATACTTTGACCTAAATTTTACCATCTTAAGCGTCTGACTTGAATTCGATCATGACAAATCTTATACATAAATTTATATTTGCAGACCGATCTTGAGGAGATGAACAATGAAATCAGAGCTGCTGATGACAAGGCCAAGAAAGCAATGGCCGAGGCCGGCCATCTTGCTGAGGAACTCCGCGCCGAGCAGGAACACAGCAACCAAATCGAGAAATTCCGCAAGGGACTCGAACACCAAATCAAGGAACTCCAGGTCCGCTTGGACGAGGCCGAGGCATCCGCCCTCAAGGGAGGCAAGAAGATGATTGCCAAGCTCGAGAACAGAGTAAGATCAAAACAGGCGTGATTTAAGTCTTAATTTATGCATTATGCTGGTATTCTAAGTAAGCAATATTTATACAATTCTTACTTCAGGTGAGAGAACTCGAGAGCGAGTTGGATAGCGAACAGCGCCGTCACGCCGAGACCCAGAAGAACGCTCGCAAGGCCGACCGCCGCCTCAAGGAACTTGCCTTCCAGGCTGATGAGGACAAAAAGAACCAGGAACGCCTCCAGGAGCTCATTGAGAAACTGCAGTCCAAGGTCCTCACCTACAAGCGCCAAGTGGAGGAAGCCGTGAGTATTTCATTTCACAAAACTTTGATAGACACCAAAATACCAAAAAAATGTACAAACTTTCTGTTATATTATCGTGATCTTTATATTCATCACTGGTGTTTGTAGGAGGAAATTGCCGCCGTCAACCTGGCTAAATACCGCAAGGTACAGCACGAGCTTGAAGACGCCGAGGAGCGCGCCGACAGCGCCGAGACCTCCATGTCCAAACTGCGCGCCAAGAGCCGCAGCTCCACCTCTGTACAGAGGACCACCACCGTTTCCTCCAAATCCATGGTCAGTAATCTAAATCTATCAGTTCGTTTAACTTTATTTTTTCCTTTAAATCCACCATTAGTATGCTTGAAAACGGAATATATCTATCGCTATTTGTTCACTACTTGGAATTGAAAAAAAATCAAGCACATGAATTGTGAAAAAATAAAATCCCTTTTTATATGTAAATGAAAATTCTTATTTGTCTATTTTTTCTTCTTTTACAGTCCAGAATCGAATAAACGAATCTCGGACCATAGGAAAGGACTCTCAATGAAAGCCCCTTACCAAACACCCGTTCAACGAGGAACAATCGGAAGGCGTAACATCTCTCTCCTTCTTCTGTCGCAAACATGCTCCGCAAGGAGCCGTGAAATTCGTCCAATAACGAATTGATGTGTTGTTTGTGATTTAGACAATTAACTATTTATTGTGTGTTATTTATTGACTGATTGTTCCGTCTTTGGACAACCATCATCAAAACGGAATAGCAGCCAATCAGATGCGGCTGTTCTGTTTTGTGATACTTACAGTAAATAAATTATTGTATTGTATCTGCAATCCAGTGTCTTTGTTTTATTTTTGATTTACCGAAGAGGTCTAGGTTGAATGGAAGTTATTGACCATAATAAACTATAGATCCATATTTTGAAAATCTCAGCTAAAATTGTGACATACATTGTACATGTATGCTGAGTATTATAAAATGGATATACGTTCACATTGAATATTTTTATATAAATACAATAATACATTCCCCACAAAAACTTAATTCTCTGACAGCACAATAAGCAAACCTGAAATATGAGTAGCAAGAGGGACATCTTAATGCATCATGCTCGAAGCATCGCTTTGTATAGTAATGGAAAAAGGGTCAGACATCTACGAATGTATTATTCTCATTGATACCCTTCAATATCATTTCTGTCACAGTTATAGAAAAGTGAAAAAGACCATTTTTATTGCAAATTTGACTTTCACATGTTTTATTTGAGTAAAAGGTATATCTAATCGGAAAAAAACAAATGGTGGCCAGTTTATCCATGATTGGTAAAGCAAAACTTTCTCATTCATTTTTCTTTAAGCGTAAATCTTCTTCATAAGTATCAGATGTTAATATATATCTTTTAAATACATAATATTTTCAATAATATCTCCCATCCAAATTGCACACATACATGTTTAGAGCGTAGGCCAAAAGGCTGCAGTATTTCCGTGAGGTTTCCTGTGATCAAACTATTTCTACTTTAGAGCTAAGAAAGAAATAATAACAATTATAGGGCAATCCAATGGACAATCTGCTTATCTTAACAACTATTTTATGACACTGCCATTTCAGACTAAACAGAAAATAACGTATAAAATTGTATGACTTTTATATAACATGTTATCTTTAATGAATTTGCTCTCAAAATAAAAAATATCTAAATTTTAGTTTGGGGTAACTAAAAATATTCATTTTTTAAGCTGAAATCTTAAAGTTATTTTTGATTAATTGATTTTCTCTGATGATCATGTAAGAATTGTATCTGAATTCTACGAGGTTGGCAAATTAAGCGCATATTTAAGTGGAACTAAAAAAATTGTTGACCTTTTCTAAAAATGTTGGTAAACCTAGCTTCTTCGATTTGCAACTAATGACAGGACATTCATAGGTTTTCTTTTTTGTACTCCAGATGAATGATTTTCTTACCCGAATTTTGTTCTTTGCAAAGCAAAAAATTAAATTTTAAACATGCAGTTCAGACTTCAGCTACTATTAATGCTTTCGATAACATACTAGTTTAACTCTGATATCCACTATTTTTTCTTTATAATTTATTTTATAAATGCAAACTATAATTTCTTGCTAGAAGCAAAAAAGATTTTCTATTACTAACGGGGTTAGTAACAACAAAATTAAATAATACTCTTCAACAAGTCTACACTATATTTAAAATTCTTAAAAAAGAAAAATAAAACAAGAAATTTCTTTTATTTTAAGTCCCAAAATTAAAATGAAATTTAAATGATTACCTAAAACATTGAATTTTAACACCTTGACTGCTATCATCGCTGTTGCCTGTCATATTTCCAAATATACGTGTGGGTTTTTTTTTTCGATATATGCATCTTAATTGAAAACCAACATTTTTTCAAAGAATTTTGAAAAGATCTAGATGGATAGATTCAGTATTTCTTACGCTTTTTAACGTAAAATAGAAATATTTTTAAACCTTCTGTTCCTGAGAATTTATATATGTTACCATTTCCAAAGTAAGATTTTTCGGCTTGTCTTTTACAAAAGATGTAAGTAAGGCCTAGAATCCTAAATTTATCTTAATGGTGTGTTTGAAATACCAAATTTTACAACTGAGATGACAAAAAAAAACTATTTCTGTGCAAAATGACATACTTTTGGCACCTGGGTGTATATATCGCAAGAATTAACGTTTTATAGTTTAGTCTGGCTTCCATAAGAACTGGTTCTCAGGCTTAATTACAACCAGTTTAATAACTACGTGTCATTAACTTGAGCACAGTTTTTGTTCCATTCAAATCGATTATGTTTTAACAAAAATATATTTTTATATGTAAATCATAAGTAATTTTGGTTTTCTGCTTATATAAAGATATATTGTAGTAACTTTATAGATATATTACCTGGTTATCTATAAAATGCCAACCATTCGAATTTGTTTAGGTACGGTTTAACAACATTCTGACATTTTTGACGTCAACATGGACGGGAACTCGAAAAAAGAAAAGATAGCTGCTGCTAGAAAAAAGGTACCATGATCGCTCTCAATCACCCAGTAGTAAATTTTTAATAAATAACATGTTGCTACTGTTTGATTAGTGTATTGCAATCAACAATAATTGTGTAGGGTCAGACCTAAAAACTAGGGTTGACACCGACGTGTTTGTATATTAATTGTTGATAGTCTTGTGTGTCTGGTAGATCAACAAACGTACCTACATTGTATGTATAGTGTATGAATTAAACAATACAGACCTACATCGTCTCTATGCTGTATGGATTATATTTAGGGATTTAGTCTCGTTAATTCAATCCAACAATTTAAATATTGTGATAATTCTGTTTTGAAGCTGAAGAAATTTAAACAGTCCTCTGGAAATAACTCGACAAAGTCATCAGCATCACAGAGTAAGGATGCCAAAAAGCAAAAAATGCCTGAAGTCTCTGAAACAGCAGAAAACTCTACACCAGAGGTTCCCGTCCAGACAGATGAGGTCAGGCAGTGTGTAGTCATTGAACACAATCAGTGTTTTTAAAGGTTTTATTCAGGAAAACTCTGTTTCTTTATTATTTGAATGTTCATTGGATCATTATTTTTTTGTAGACAAAAGAGGAGAAAAGCCAATCTATGCCAACACAACCTGAAACACAAATGCAGTAAGTTATTATTCAATGTACAGCGTATTTCTTAAAACTATAACTGGAAGGAATATGATATGCTGGTTATTTAGGCTTTATCATAGTGTTACAGTCAAGGATGTTTTTCGAAAGATCTTTACTCTAAAATCATTTTAAAATCAATTCTAGACATTTAAATCAAATATTTAAATGGCAGTGAGAGAGGTAAAGGAGTGCATGAACTTGACAGCAAACTGTGTCTTACCATGTGTAAGTTGAATTAGAATAAGTTGATTTTATTATGTAGCCATCATTGCAATACATTGTACAGAGCTCTGGGTTAGATAGTGTTATAACATGTTTCGAGGGTTATATTATATGTCATTATATGCCTCAAACTGTTGAATTGGATTGAAAAATTTTTAACTGTTTTTATTACAGAACCACTGGGTCTACTGAAAGCCTTCATCAATTATCTAGACAGCTGAATGGCCTCATATCAGAAGTAGGTTTATAAAATGTTACATGTAGATGCAATGAAATCAAAAATTGAGTATTCTTATGGTCTGCCACAGATTGTATTGAGCTTATTGGCATGAAACAGCAGTATTCTGTGTATATAAACAAGAGCACTTCATTATTTTTCATTATTACATTGCATTTTTCATTTGACATTTTCAGCCACAGTCTATGGAAGAGGAGGATGACTCAAATTCTAGCTATATTGAGGTAGATGTTAATCCAGACAGTGATTAACTAATGCAAAATTTTGATTTAAAGAAGACACACCTTTGGACTATACTGTACTTAAATACATTTTGCTAGATATCTCACTTCTTTTTACAGACTAGAAACAAAGAACTGGCAAGCCAGCTACAAAAACAGAAAGAGGAAAACCACAAATTACAAAAACAAGTGCAACAAGCAGTCAGTATCTCTTTAATCATTATTATTGTATTCATCAACACTGTCCTATCCCTTAAACTTTTCTTCCCTACCCCAGCCAACTAGGGAGGGAGGGGATGACTTCAAACTTGGTTGGGTCTGTTTTTATCTATTTATTACCGGTATCTCTTATTTTGTAGTTCAGGAATTTTTTATAAAGCTATGGATCTAAACTCTTATTAGTCCCCTACCGGTTTTCACCGGAGGGGACTATAGCTTTCCTCTGCGTCTGTCTGTCCATCTGTCCGTCCGTCTGTCTGTCCGTCTGTCCGTCTGTCTGTCCCACTTCAGTTTTCCACCCCTTTTTTCTTTATGCGTTTGAGGAATAATATGAAAATTGCTGAACAGCTTCAAAATGTCAAACTACAGATCAAGTTTACACTTTTGTTGCATCTGGTTGACATATTTTTTAGAAAATTAATGTTTTATATTCCAATTTTTTAATGTTCGGGTTCGATATTCTGCATAACAGTGCATTGTTTCACAATTTCCACAAACCGGTAGGGGACGTGTATTGCTTATGCAATACTCTCAGAATGCTTGTTGCTTGGAATTTTGTTTTGCCAAATGAACTTCATCTAAGTTTTGGATTAGGGCAATTGAAGGAGAGGGTAAAACATCTGAAGTACTGGTATTAGAATTCCTTAAGTCAATTTAATATGATACTCGGTGTGAGAAAAAACTGGCTGACTTACCTTTTTGCTTTGGTTACAAACATTTCATATGACTTACCATTCCTTTCAGAGAGAGCATGCCCAGAGTCTGCAATCTCAGCTAGACCAGGAGATGGAGACCTCTACAGAGAAACAGAGAAAGGAGGTGGGGCCCCTCCGAGAACAGCTACAGGTACAGGGTCAAACTCGGGGTCACACTGCTACTGTCAGGACACGGATCAACACAGATACATACGACTACACGTAGAGAGCATGCATGAACCGTAGACTTACAAATTACAAAGCATGCAGAGTGTATAACACACATATATATATATATATATATATACAAGTACATAAACATGATGCCATTGCATACATAAACGGACCATAAGTAAAATGTTTTGAAAAACAATTCCTACTGAATGGCTTACCTCTTGTTGTTAAATACTTGCACTCTAAGTAAAATGTTATACCAGTAGGCAGCATGATTTTCTCTGATTCATGGCATGAAATTAAATTGCTCTCATTTTCACATTAATATGTTACATTGCTCCTAAAGTCTATTACCCGTTTGTTTTTATCAGGCCATTCAATCTGATGTCCAGGTAGTGTACATGTAACTCTTCATTCCTATCATGTCCCACCTACTGCACACTGCACCCATTTCCAAAAACAATTTCCTTGAATGTTTCCATTCGTATCCATCTCATATTTTATGATTTTGATGGGAAGGGAGGGGCATTATAAAAGTCATTGTCATCTGACTTTGCAGATAATTAGGTAGTAAAAGCTAGGCTTGGGGTCATAGATTGTTGCATGTTAAAGCTTCCTTGGAGTTGGCCTTTATAATTAGGATTTTGGGTCAATTTTGTTTCATATTTCTTACAAATATCTCTCGAATAAAGAAATGTTGTTATTGAAGTTTAAGGACTTAACAGCCATTTTCTTTAGCATATTAGATAAGTCAGAACCTTTTAAGAAGAAAAATCCATATGAATATCGTCAAATAATAGTATTACACTAATATGTTTTAGCATAAAAATATTGTGTAATTAATGATTTCTTGTACTAAAAATCTGTTTTCTTTTATTTCACATAAAAGAGCTTTGAATTCTTGTTTCAGGTTCACATACAGACGATTGGGATTTTGGTAGCTGAGAAGACAGAATTACAATCTCAACTAAGCCAATCACAGAAAATAGCTTCTCAGAGGCTTTGTAAGTATATATTGAAAAAGATAAGCTCAAATTCAAGTTAGTGGGAGAGAGAAGAGAAGATGAAATGAGTATTAAGACTGAAATATTATGAAACTCTTTTCTTATGATCAGCTGAGATTGAGGATATAAGTTCTCGATTAAAGACATCCCGACAGAGAGTGGGTGACCTAGAACGAAGCCTTGCCACAGCCAATAACTCTGCTCAGCAGTTTGAAAAGGTGAGAATTTTGTTTTGTTTTTATTGTGGTTTGTTCCTAATATTAATGGTTGTCTCAAATGAGATTTTTTGTAAGAATTTAAGTGTTCTTAACAGCATTTTATGATTGCATGTATATGTACACTATTAATTTCTATCAAAATGTTCAGGTTTGACAATGAATACGTGTTTTGATATCCTTCTGAATATATGATTTTTTAACGATTTAGAGTAGTAAAGAGTTTGCAAGGGAGGTTGACAGACTGAAAATGGATCTCCACAAGTCAAGGTATGACTCTCAGAATGACTGACTAAATGAACATCATGGAGCATTAGCTTTAGAAGCTTTTTGACTCGGCTCTAACCTAAAAAATTTGGGAGTGGATTTTAATCAACTCTCCTATGCAGTTACTCAGGCAAACCAAAGTGAAACAATGTTTGGACCTCAGCACAAATCATTGCTGCTGACAAGACTTAGTTCTTGAAAATAATTGATAAATTCGATGTAATGTATACTAAAGTATTGTTTTTCAAGGAAACTTATTTATAAATACCTTGAAAATAGTCAGATTTTAAATTTTATGAACAATTTAAATATTTTTTGTAGTCGTATGTATTCCTACGCCAGAGTTCAATATAGTCTCGTTCAACTGACGCTTGGCTGTCTCAGTAAATCCCGCTCGCAACTTCTCGGGCCTCACCGGCAGGCTCATAAAATCACCTCAAATGTATTAACTTCACCGGATGTTAGAATTTTATACAAATGGAGTCACTTCCCATTAAAATAAGTATCGGCTACACAGCCTTGTACCGGTATGTCGCTTCTGTGTTATATTTTATGGTATATCATTGACTTTAATTGAGTATAGCTCACATCTCAACAGATCATAAAATAAGTTGTATTTATACTAAGATTTATGAAAAGGGGGGTTGTCATGGAGGCCTAGGTAATACATAGGCCCGAGAAGTTGCATTTGCGTAAATCCTTGTCGGAGATTTACGGTGTCAGCCGAGCGTTTGGTTGAACGAGACTAGAGTTCAATATTGCTTGGATCCATGCAATTTTCGAGAAATATTTCTATTACTGATACATAGTTTGATTGAATTAATTTTATCTTTAAATATTATTTAACATGATTCATATGGGGGTTTCTCGACATTCTTGTCGAAAAAGTACAAAAATTCATTTATAAAAATGTGTGTAATTCAAATTAGAAACTACATGTACTTGTCATGCAAAATAACATATCATTGATTTTAAAGTAAATAAACATCGACAAAATTAACTCCCATCAGTTCTTCAGTACTTTGATTTCATCAGGATGTTCCATCTTATTGAATCCAACAATCATTGAAGAATCAATCAACATTTTCCACTTCTGTGTTTACAGTAAATCTGCCGAAGACTTACAACAGCAGGTGGAGGAGCTAGTGGGGGAGCTACAAAGCAAGGTGAGTGTAGCTCATTAAAGGGGAAGGAAACTAAAAATATGTTGTACGATAAATCAATTAATTATCATCTACTATAATTGTAAATCGTATTTATTTTTATTAAAAACCCCGGAACAATGAATAAATCAAGAAAATCGATCCCGCCGCCATGGGGGCTGCCATTGAACTTTAATCTATGATGTCACACCATCTATTCCGGTTTGTCTTATCAACATAACATCATGATATTCGCTCTAAATGACAAGTTGTGGAAAATTTGAAACAATATTGATTTGAGACCGTTCTTTTACCTTTGCAAACTACAAACTAACGTCAAATGGAGCATGTTCGTTGAAATCTAAAAGTGTAGGTTAGTGTCGGAGAAATCTCCGCATAAATGTGGAAATTGTCAACAGATGCCAAGTATCATAGAAAATGTCTGCTGTCGTTATTTCGACATGGTAATTCTGACTTTAAAGAATGAATTTTAAACATCCCGATTACAATTATAACATTTATTCAGTTAGTGAAGAACTTGACTTGAAATAAAAAAATTTAATTGAGGTCATTTTCAACTTTGAATGATAGCAGATTAACAGCTGTCATTTACTTATAAAAATGCATATATTTATGCATACAATGATACATGTATTTATTCTTTAGATTGACGTGTGAACTCAAACATTATCAATTTTGTTTAGTTGATTATTTGAGTAACAGAAAGGTATAAACCAGCGTTAATTTTATTCAGAGCACTGTGTACATTCATTTGTATATGTAAACCAAACCGGAATAGATGGTGTGAAGTCAAAATAATTATTTTTTTAAGTTTTTAATACAAAAGAGTTCTGCATCATGTCAGCCTCCAGTAAATACGATTTCTCCAACTTCAAACGTTCATTAAAGCTTAATTATGTATTTTATTTTCAAAACAGCATGACCACATGTGATAATTTACACCACTTTATTAAAATAAATAAATTATGTTTTTGACTTTCCTTCCCCTTTAAGGAGAAAGCATTCATTTTAATAAATCAATTGAAATGATTTGTGACGTATATAAAAAATTCAGTATTTGAAATGACAAAGTTTAGATAGACTGCATTAAAAGGAACAAAATTGTTTACATCTCACAGTCAAAAGGGTTAGTATTGATTGGTTTTCTTTTATCTATTTTTTTTTCCTTTTTGATTTAGAAATTTGAGTGTAGTCAGCTTGAAGAAAGTGTTCAAGACTACAGGTCAAAGGCGGAGATGGCGGAGTTGTACGTTCAGCAGTCATCTGGTCAGACAGAGAACAAAGAGCAGACGCTACAGGCCATGGACATTCAGCGGCGTGAAACCGAGGCTCTCAGGACAGAACTGGCCGAGGTTTGTAGTCATCCTCATTGTTTATTTATTTGATTCTAAAGAATAAATTACAAGAAGAAAAGTACACAGTTTATTTTAGATGTATATTGATCATAAAGGCACTTGGACACGATTTCAGATCCAAAATTTCATTTTTATTTTTATGTATAAAATGGTTAACTGGTGCATTTTAAGTGATTGACCAAAATATTGAATGTTAAAGTCAAGTTACAAGCGAGATACAGAGGTAAGAATTGGTTGTTATGTAAACAAAGCTCAAGTCTTATAGTTATTTACAAAAAATGTAAGGTAGAGAATTACCATCTCTAAGACAAAATGACATGCAAAAAACAATTTAAACTAATTCAATATCTTCATAAATACTATTATCAACAAAAGAAGCATACATTTGATTGAAACTTACACCAATACAACGGCAGAACTGTAATGTATGGTTTGCAATTAGTAAACAAAGTTTTAGTTTTAATAAGAATGTTGTTGATTTGATTCAATCAATGAATTATTTTTCTTTGTAGGTTCAGGAGGCATGTAACAGATTACTTTCGGAGAAAGAGGAGAGCAACAGGCATTATCAGTCAATTATAGATCAGTTACAGCACCACAACTCTCAGCTAACTAGTCAGGTAATAACAGGACTACTTACTAGTCAGGTGATTACATGTCTACTTACTAGTCAGGTAACTACAAGTCTACTAGTCAGGTAATTACTGGTCTACTTACTAGTCAGGTAATTACAGGTCTACTTACTAGTCAGGTAATTACAGGTCTACTTACTAGTCAGGTAATTATAGGTCTCAGCTTACTAGTCAGATAATTACAGGTATAAGCTTACTAGTCAAGTAATTACTGGTCTATTTACTAGTCAGGTAATTTCAAGTCTACTTACCAGTCAGGTAATTACAGGTCTCAGCTTACCAGTCAGGTAATTACATGTTTACTAATTATTCCAAGACACAACTTTCTTGTTAACTCAACCAGGATATTATGTCTGCCAATAAGGTTCCTTATTGCTAGCCAGAGTATTTCAAGCCACAACTTACAAATCAGATAAAAAGGATTAGCAGTGAAGCAATTACCAGTACTAGTTAAAACAGAGTAGGCTGGTAATAAGTAGCTAATTCTTCCCTAGTACCATTGGATTATGAACTATGGTTATTTTTGTAATCCATGTTATTTCATTGTTGTTGTAGATCACATCATTAACAGAGGAAAGGGAAAAACTTGTCACAAGGGAACATGACTTGGAAGTGGCAGTTCTAGAATTACAAGAAAAACTACGTAAGTTCAACCTATCAGTATCTCTCCGTGAAAATCTCTCTTCTGAGTTCTGTTCAGAAATGTCATCATATCAAATTTATAGTCCTTTACTAAAGAATCAACTGTGAATCTTACATGTAAAATAAGCATGGCAGAGATGGATGCAGACCAATAGACACTTATTTCTATATGGAATAGCAATAATGAGGAAAGGCATCCTTATTGTGTATTGATTTGTGTTTTGTTTTTTCTTGGTGGGTGCAGAGAATATTGACAGTGAACAGACCAGTCAGATGAATGACAGTGCCCGCCAGAGTGAGGAGAGGATCAGTCAGCTGTCGTCTGAACAGACCGACCTTAAACAGCAGCTTGAGGCCCAGGTCCGAGACAATGCCAACCTTAGCAGGTCTGTCCATCTGTCTGTCAGTCTGTCTTTTCCTTCATCTGTCTGATTGTCTGTTTGATTTTGCATATACAATATCAGATGTACATGTATGACATATGTGCAGTGTATCACATTGCCTTCACAGTTTGTGTAGTACATTGTAAATGTGGATCTTTGGTTTCAGACTGATGGAGGAAAAGGAGGAAAGGATCTCAGATCTTGAGGGGAGTCTGTCCCAGCTGAGGAGGGAGGCAGCGGACGCAAGTCAGCTGTTGGAAGGTGTACAGAACGACAAGACTGCCCTCAGCCGTGCCCTCACTCAGAATCGTGACCTTAAACAACAGCTGGTGGAGCTACAGAATGGTTTTGTCAAAATGGTCAGTTGGCTTATCTCATACAGCAGCCATAATATAACTACTCATGTTTATGCTGTGCGATATTAAACATTGACTTTAATAGTACTGACTATTTATTTTGCTCTACTTTGATTATTTCCGGACAGTGTTAAGCAAGTATGTGAGAGAGAGAAAAAGAAAGAGAGAGAGATGCATATTAGATAGTATAGAGAAATATTTTAATAATGAATTAAAAATTAAATGGGTGCTCTTTATTTCATTCAGAGTAATGACAACATGGAACTCATGACTAAGGTCCAGTCCGAGCAGCACAGCTCCAGGGAGCTCCTGTGTCGATTGAGTCAGCAGGACGAGGAAATCAAGCAACTCAAAGAAATGGTGAGGCTACTGCAACTGTATGACTGTTTTATATTGGTTTGAGGGAAAAGGCTGAATGACCTAACAACTACCTTGTGCCCTTGTTGATCCTTTGTTGTTGAAAATCAATTTACCCTCTGCAGATATCTAACAGAGAAAACTCGGTAATGGAGACTCAGAGCTCAGAGAGCACATACAAGGATGACCATCTTCAGGACCGACTGAGGCATTATGAGGCTCAGGCTCAAATTGTGGAGACTCTACAGAGGGAGCTCCATAACTCACAGGTAATGAACTAGACCCAGTGAAACTCAGGGAAGGGCTCAAATTGTGGAGACTCTACAGAGGGAGCTCCATAACTCACAGGTAATGAACTAGACCCAGTGAAACTCAGGGAAGGGCTCAAATTGTGGAGACTCTACAGAGGGAGCTCCATAACTCACAGGTATTTGGCAAGAACCAGTGAAACTCAGGGGGCTATGCTCTGTAATGTCACTTCTAATTACAATTTAGGTGGGACATTTTGGACTAGAATTTATTTAAGAGTTCTTTCAATTTGATATACATGTATGGCAGTTTAATCTCCTTCTGAATTTAAAGATTAGCAAAGAAATGATTGGGAGTTGCATCCAATATAGTTTATTTATTCATTATCTTACCAATATGAATTACCGGTAACAAAATTAGTTGTCAGGGTGTATTTTTCAAGTCACCTATTATCTGTGCTTTTTGCTTGATGTCAATGTTTTCAAACCAGTTTTTCTCCACTAATCAAACTTTTGAAGTGAGGTTGATTTTGAAGTAATATGATAGAAAAAGTTTCGAGAATCATTATGTCTTTTATCATAATACTTGATCGATGATAATAATAGTGTGATATACAGTATAATGTATTTGATGTAATTTATATGTTAAGTATAAGACTTGATTGATGATGATAATTGCTTGATATACAGTATAATATATGCTTAATATAGGACATGATTGATGCCCTCACAACACAGAACAGTGAATTGAGGACCATGCTGATCAAGTCCTCAGAAAAGTCGGAAAACAATGAGTCCTCTCCCATGGAAGTAGACAGCGAGAGGGATGAATTGGTAATTCTTTGTTCATCAGTCTCACATGTTGTGAATAGTTTTATGTAAACATGTACATCAACACAATAACATGTGCATTTATTAGACTTTGAGGTCAATCAAAACATTATACTGTAAAAGTATTATATTTGGCGTGAACGATATTTGGTGGAAAATAGTTTTTGAACAAGTTGGCATGGATTTGAATTAGTGTATTCCTGAATGTGACTATTCTTATACATATATGCATGACATTTGTACTTGATTTAGCAGAAGCCACAATCTGCTAAAAATGCTAATCAAAATACACAGCCAAATGTAATATATTTACAGTATACCACTAAATGTATACCTACAGAGTACATTTGAGTCTTATTGAATCAAAGAAATCTATTAATTAGTTTTTTAAAAAATGTTCAACTTTAGTGATATGTCATCATCTTTAAGTGTTTTGAGTTTTTGATTGAGTGCCTTATGCCCCCACAGATTGCATCCCTACAGAAGACGGTGCGTCATTTGGAGGTGGAGCGCGAGCAGTTGAACCAGAACCTGAAGGACCAGCGGGAACTGTCTGACAAACTGAGCGTGAACCTAGCGGACATGCAGGAGGAGATCATTAAACAATCTAATGGTAAACCTCCCAAAAGTAAGACCCCCATCTCTCTCTTCTAAGCATGTGGTACTTGTACAGTACAAGTACGTCCTTAAGATGCAGACCTAATCACAACTCCGTCAAATAATCTGGTTTCCCAGGGGCACAGGTGACTTCACATACTAAATTTGTTATACTTGTAGCACTGTACTTGTCTGTTTAAAGTACAAAATTAAGTAAAATTTTGAAATGAAGCATGATCTTGTTGGTGGTTTTGAATATTAATTTAAATGTTAAGTGAAATTTTGAAATGAAGCATGATCTTGTTTGTGGTTTTGAATATTAATTTAAATGTGCACAGATGGTATGGTGATGGAAAGGTTGATATGACTGTAGTTGGACTGTTTAGTTTTCTAAGACATAACCACTAATCAGATATAATGACAGAAAAACTAAATTATTGTTCTATGGTTGTCCATTCTTTCACTGAATATTCCATTTACTTGATTGAGATAAGATTTTAATTGTGTTTTGCATATTATTTTAGGAACTGCAGTTAGTTCACTGGAATACACCAAACTGGAAAATGCCCTGGAAATGATCGAGGTAAAGATAGTCAAAGCTCGTACTGACGAAATGAAACAGTAAATCTGTGGCAAAGCTAAAGGTTTACATGACAAAAGATAGTGATTAGTATTTTACATTGCTTCTATACAACATGTTAGATATACAACAGACTGATGTGATGTACATGTATCTGAATCCTAGGAGAAATATACCAAGGTGATGAGAGACAAGGCCGACCTGTGTGACAGAAATGATGAACTGGAGCACATTGTGTTACAGCTGCAGGGCGAATCAGATACAATAGGTAACTATGTAGTGTTGTATATAAAGGGGGGATAATTAACTGGTGCACATTGTGTTACAACTGCAAGGCATATCAGATACAATAGGTAACTATGAATTGGTTTTTATAAAGGGTAGTAATAACTGTGGTGTATTACAGTAAAACTTGGTTATAACGAAGTATAGGGACTGATGGATATTCTTTGCCATATCTAAATTATTCTATATGTTTAACGAATTTGTTATTATAAGTTAAGCAAATTCCCTATATACATGGTTTCTTGTACAAAACTACCATTTATGATGATTGGGCATATAATAAAAATACATTATTTCAATGCCATAATTAATCAGATTGTAAATTAAAGGGTTTATTTTGAAATACATGTATATTCATTCAAGTTTTTATCTCAATTGATATTGTACTTTTTTAAGATTTAAAGAAATTCGTTAAAAACATTTTGAAACTTTAATATTTTTCAACTCTAGTGAGTTCAAAATCAATTTGCATTATCTGTAAATTTGTTATAACCGTAAAATTATGCAAGCTTTCCTTAAAGATTTTGCTGGTGGCTCCACAAAACTTTACTATATCTAAGAACTCGCTACATGTATGTTCATGTTCATACAAAGAGTTTTACTGTACAGGGGAAACGTATGTTAGTTATAGGAGAGAGTGAGACAAGTAGATGTAAAAATTAAAGGGGGCGACAGAATTAAGGACTGAATTTCAAATAATATATTGTAATTGAGTTATGATACGCTAGGTATTAGAACATGTTCTTGCACAGTAATGACAAAAACAAAATTTGGTTGTTTTTGTCACAGGAGAGTACATTTCCTTGTATCATCACCAGAGAGCTTTACTTCAGCAGAGAGAGGCTCAGAAAAATGACTACATATCTCACCTGGCCAGAGATAGGGAAGAAATACAGGTGAGTCAGAGTTTATATTGACTGCAAACCTGTAGTGATGAGGAATTAAAACATTGTAAATGAAGAAAATTAGATTGCAGCTTGACTGAACACAAAATTCTGTAACCACTCTGCAATAGTTTTATTCTTGCTATCAATCATTTAACATGAGGACTGCAATAACTTTACGCTCTGCTGTCAGTCTTAATCCCCATTGTATTTATGAGACCAATACTGTTAAGTAGCCCTGACATTGTGCATTACAGGGTAAGCTCAGTGAGCTTCAGCTGCTAGTGATGCAGCTCCTGGGAGAAAAGAACATGTTGGATCACTACCACGAACAATCTCTGACAGGAAGCCTTCGTCAGCTAGAGGAGCAACAGTTCCAGCAGTATCCCACTAACGGCCATCATCCAGGCATCACCAATGGGAATGCAGGTCAGTTATAGTTCTTTACTCGATACAGATGTGTTATACTGAGTCAGTTATCTTTCTTTGAATGTTATGGCTTTTTTAGTTGATGTACCAGATTCAACTTTAAAATAATTTTTTTTCATTGTTTTGTTTACATATTAAAACTGTGATATTTATCATTTGAATGTCAAAACTCATTTAATACCGGTATTACATCACGGTGTGTTACAACATTTGATATGAATTTTTAAAATTGATTTGCTTATCTCAAAACAAATTTTTTGTTGTTTTATATTCAATTCATAATTGTATTGTTGATTTGGTATTGCCATAGACTGGCCAGATTACACAAGTTCCGAGTCCGAGGCAGAAAGTGAGGTGGAGGCGGTAGTGGGCCCTGTCCATTCTGATCGCAACGAATCTGCGGCCGAATCCAGACTTCATCCGGGCATTCCAGAGTCGGAGAAGCATCACCACCACCCACATCACCACCATCACTCCCATCAGCCCCACTCAGAGGAACAACCAGCCAAGGACAATCACACGGCCAACAAAATCCTCCATCTTCTGTCAGAAATCGGACATTCCAATCTCATTGACCATAACATGGATGATTGTATAGACCACAATTTCTTACCCTGTAAATACTGCAAAGGCCAGGTCCATATAGTGTGAGAGAGGCTGCAAGTTTTCTGATAGCATGGACTTATAAACTTTTTTTATTATGCACCATCAACCATGTGCAATAAGGTCTTTCATTGATGTACAGGTTTCTAGTGTCCTGATACGGAACTTGACACTGTACCTTATGATTGTGATACAGAGCACATATTTTCCAAAAAGTCAGTATTTCTATTAATATGTGCAACCTGTAACCAAGGAAACAAGAGAAACGCATGTGGAATAGACATCTGTGTAGGTGTCATTCAGGACATCCATGGCCACTGTAATGTACTGTAATGATTGGTCTAGCAAAACTCAGGATTTTTATCTTAAGTACATTGTAGCTTGTTGATGTCGTATAAGAGGGGGCTATATTAAAATCATGTTTTTTTTAAAATTTATAATTTTCAATGACTGTTCAATATAGTTTTGGTGAAGGAGCACATCTCATCATCTTTACTCTGCCTTGAAAGAAACCGGATCATATATAGGGAGGTCACTTGACAGGTTCTGTCTTACAGATAAAAACTTAAAACTCTGTCAGTTTTCATTCTGACATAAAAAGCAATGCTACATTCTTAAAATTGTTTTCTCTATCCTTCATTATATTTTTGTCAAGTACAGAGTAATTTAAAGACAATGTCTTTAACATTAAATAGCATATTTTTTATATTTTCAATATATAGGTACTATGATGTACAATTTTTGTGGAAAAATGTTTTCTTTTTACCAACTATTTAATAAGTTATGTAAAAGTCTAATAGTGGTAGCTAAGTGAAGTAAACATTCCTACCGGCGTATAAGTCATGCACTTTTTCTCATTTAACTCGAGACATTTCTGTTTCGTTAAAGTATTCAGAAAGCTGTGTTGAGATTTTGAGTTGTGATTTTTTCTTTCTGTAAACTTTTTTTTTGTATCGAAAGAAAAAAAAAGATCTGTTTAAGGAAATCTGTTCAATACCAGGGAACTCATGCTGAGCTTCTTCATTGAAGTTCTGGCCAGAATATTCAATATTCTGCCACTGAATGAGCATTGGGATATTAGACAGTATTGTGACCATACAAGGATTCGTAATACATGTTTTTGTTATTATTTCATTGTTATAACATTAATATCTTATTTAAAGTGTATGCTTTAATCTTTGTTATATCCCTATTTATTTATCTAATACAAATCATAAAACAAGGTTAAAATTGACTCACTTCATTCATTGTAAATGGAATGTATTTATAGTGGATGATAATTATGTTTATCAACCAATAATGACTACATAAAAAACTATGAAAAACTGATGTTTGTTTTATTTTCACTTGCAAGACATACAGACAGCTACATGTATTTTGTAGTTGTGTCTGTATTCTGTAAAATATCAGTAATACTTCAGAAAAGGTTAACTCCATTCTTTCATAAAATAAACACTAGGATTAAGATATCTTTTCGTCCAAGGTATATGTATATAATGTGTTAGGGTGTATGAAATACCTGAATGTGGTGAAGCATGTTTAGTGCTCTCGGCTTATATAGGGGGTGTGTAGGGATGAGCAGATCAATAAAAATCGACAACGAATATGGCGGTAATCGGAGATAAAAGGGAAATAATGCGTACCGGTTTTTATGAATTCATGTCAGCTTTAAGATTTGACTACCGCCAAATGTCAAGGGTGTCATTCACAGAACCTTATTGTAGCTGTAAAACTAATGTGAATTGAACGACTTTGATTGATGTAAATTACATTAATTGGATACTTCTTTTAGGAGGTGAGTGACAGTAACAAATCTCAGGAGACTTTGCAGTCAATTGAATGAACTTTTTGCACTCCAAACCTTTTTTTATTCAAGAGTTGGCCAATCATAAAATATTAAGAAAAGTTATCATTTTTTTCAAAATATGTAGTGTAAATTATGATTTTTTGGCATTGTTTAAGAATAGTAAAGCTAATTCAACTTTTTATCAAGAGAATTGGAAGAAAATATCCTATACTAAGAAGGTATGATTAAAAAAAAATGAACTTTAAGAGGCTATAAGTTTGTTTTTAATTGATATTTTTAAATATTCAAAAAGTTGAATTATCTTCCCCTTTGAATAACCCTTTAAAATCAGACTTAAGATTCTAGTGATCAAACAATCTACCAGTATTACATATAAAATATGATAGGTGTACAAGGACCATCAGACAGCTGTTTCTTGCATGGAATTTACAATGTGAAATCTTAATGGGACATCGATTTTGATTGAACATTGATTGAGGACAAGTTATCAACCTTATCTTCACAGACTTTGTCATTCTGAACATGAACAATATCCAAGGATTCATAAAAACTGGAGAATGAAGGAGATTTTCTCTATCAAACACTTAGCATTATGTTAATACATGGATATTTACATCCTACACAAAAAAGACCAAAGTTTGCTGATATTCAAAATGTCTGTTTTTCAGTTACTTAGATAAAAGTCAAAAGTTCTTGATAATTAAATATAGAGCAATTTAAATATCGACATTTGAATCTACCTACATACTCGTATATTTGTTGACCTAGTCATTCAAAAAGTAAATTGCATTTAATTGTGAAAATGGCCTTGAATTAACTTTGTTAACAGTCTTGAGAACTTAAAGCACTAATATCAGAAACAAGAGATGTTTGTGAAACACTTATGCCCCCCTCCCTTGGAAACATCCACAAAGAAAATGAACATAAACTGCAAATATTTGGAATTTTTCTAAGTCCATGGGGCATAACTCTGTCGAAAATTGCTCTATCATACCCAAAATCAAACTTGACCTAGATATTATTAAGATAAACCTGTATACCAAATTTCTTATCAATATGTGCACCCTCTGCAAAGAAAATGAGCGGAAACTGCAAATAACTGGAATTTTTCTACGTCCAAGAGCCATAACTCTGTTGAAAATTGCTTGATCATACCCAATATCTAAATTGACCCAGACATTATCATGATAAACCTGTATATCAAATTTCATTTCAATATGTTCATCCTCTGCGAAGAACATGAATGGAAACTGCAAATAACTGGAATTTTTCTATGTCCAAGGGCCATAACTCTGTCGAAAATTGCTCGATCGTACCTAATATCGAACTTGACCTAGATATTATCATGATAAACCTGTATACCAAATTTCATTTCAATATGTTCATCTTCTGTGAAGAAAATGAACGGAAACTGTTTGTGCAGACAGCAGCAAAGCAATATGCCCTTCCTTCTTCGAAGGGCGGCATAAAAAAGATGTATGCGTTACTGTTAAAACATTTCCCTCTTCAGGTTCCACAAATAATGCTGCCCTCATATCCAGTAAGTATTTATATAAAGCTGTAGTCTCGTTTATATGGACTAAGTAATTTTGTTATCATTTGGAAGAAAGGAAACAAACTTCATCATTAAACTACTCATATTTTATTGACATAAATCTACATGGAGTAAAAAAGCAAAATCAATATCTTGATATGACATAATATAGTACACAGGCGCTTTGCTAAAATATGTCTGAAAAACGTCATACTCAAACATATGTACATAACACAAGACAAAATCAACAGGGGGCTAAAAATTTGTATGTAATATTTCACAAAGACACAGATTTTATTGAGATTCTTAACAGTTTATCTTATTCCTTGATGGGGCCACCAGAAAAACACAGCTTCATCACATATGGGCTTTTCCCAGCTATTAAAAAAAAATAAAAATTATCATTTAAATTTGGATGTAAGTAATGTTTTAGACTGAAGACTTTCTATACACCTAGTACATGTGTACTATGATAACAGGTAAATCAGATAAAAATAAGCTTCCTTTGGATTAAATGAGCAAATTGTCCTACTTTTTTGGAGAGTAGAACTTACCTGGATTTGGAATGGATGCATGATTGGCCAACACCAGGGCTTCTAAAGCTTCTGATTTGGATTCAAACTGCATCAAACCAGAAGAACTTCGATCACCTAGCGATTAAAAAGTTCAAGGTAATAATTAGTGAACTTCTAGTTCATTCTTTTCTAATTCTTTTATGTTGTCTTTAAAGTAATTTTTCGACGAGTATGCCACGTAACACAATTTTTATATTTAGTAAAATAACTGAAATGTATTTCAAAGGAGAGTTCCAACACACAGTATAGACTGTACATGTATCATATATTGTACCGGGTAAACATTTTGTTCAGATCTAAAATTACACAACTTACTTTTGGATGCAAACAATTTGACCTTAAAAGGTTTAGCTGCGCCAACATTTTCAAGGACCTGTAACAAACAGAAAAAAATAACTCAGAGAGAAAAACCTGATGACAATAATTTACATACACCAATACCAATTGACAAACAATACATTGAAATCTGGCAGGGTGGCAAATTGTACATACCTCTCCTAGCTGTTCCTCTGAAATGTTGGGGGGAGTGTTGAAGAAATGCAGAACTTTTGAAGGTGGTAATATGCTTACAAAATGTTAAAGAAAACTAGAACTGTCCTAATGGGACTAATACCCCCGCTAGGCTAATTTCAAATGGGACAAATAATTGAATTGAATAATAAAGGTTTGGAACACATACAAAAAAAAATTTCTAGAATTGTAAAAAAAAAAAAATTAGTTAACAAAGAAAAATTAAAATCAAAATTGTCAGAATTTCACTGTAAATACATATCTACAACAGTAATACATTTACAAATGTATGTATCTGATGATATATATTTTTTAACTTAATTGATTTAAAGAAAAACCAACAAAATGACAATAACCCCTCCCTTTGCAGTGAATAGAAATACCGGTAGCCAAGCAATGCTCTTCTGTTGATAAAACTTTCAATATCTTTGTAATAAGAGTCTTGACAGCTGCAATTAGTTGTTTCAAATTTTCCTCACTTTCTCCTATGGCACAATGGAACTCCATATCAGAAAATTGATCCCATAGGACTATGATTTTCTTTGATGAACTTGTTATTATAATAAATTTAATAAACTCCCAAACCATTACCATAATTACCATACTATGTAAATATGTAAAAAAGAAAATTTAATATTACAATTTTAAAATTGCTAAAACACTACAATCATATCAGTAATTTTGAATTTCATTTAAATTAATACCCAATAGGGTCACTTCATCAATTTACTTGACAAATAAATTTAAACAACCTCTAAAAATAGTTTAACTTCTTTATTAATAATTATATTATTTATTTCCTTAAAATGATAGACCTTTTGGTTTACATGAAACAGTTTTAAAATAGCCCCAAAACCATCACCCATTTTACAGATTATCAATTTCCCCTAAACACATGCTCCATCTGAACCATGGCTCAGATAATGGCTCCCTTGGGACAAATGAATTCAGCCACACTTGTCTTTGATGTTCTTATTAGCTCCTAAGAATTTATCATTGACAAACAAAAACTTTGCATTGTCAGTTGATAGAATACTTATAAAAAATAATTTTTTTTATTAATTAAGACATAAAGACAAAAAACTCCATCTGGATGTATTTATATAAGTATATTTTAGAGTGTTTTCTATTAATTAATTAATAAAATCTGTAAGGATTACCTCCCTTACTTTTCAACATTAGTGTACAATATATAGAATAAGGAAAATGAAAACTGTCATAAAATCATTAAATCTTGTCTGATCTTAAAAAAAATTGCAGGTGCACATCTTCAGATGGTGTTCAATATATGTACAAATTATCAAACTGTTCCATGCAGTAATAAAAAATTCTATAGGGGGGACAAAGTTGCGTCTACAGACAGACGGACAGACAGACAGACAGACAGACGGACGGACGGACAGACAGACGGACAGGGTGAAACCAATATACCCCCCTAAACTTCGTTTGCGGGGGTATAATGATACTTCATACATGTACTTTAAAGGGTCTGTATTATAACATTACAAGTAGGTACAGCTGTACTTGAAGTCTTCATTTTACCTAAACATCACCTATAGGGGGCAAATTTCTTTTAACAAGAGAGAAACTTGTCTGTAATGATCTTTTTTAAAAAAGTTTTTTGTTAAACTGATTTTAGTTTGTGGGGATTTATTAAGAATTCTTCACAAATGACACTTTTAACTATTCTGGTATAAATGGCATTAAGATTTTGCAATCTAAGAATGAAATCGTCTAGACATTATACCTAATAGATCAATGTCCTTTGTTCTGGGATCAGTTGACTTCTACCATACATTCCCTAATCATACATGTTAACCTCAAGTGATGAAAAATAGGTAGATTTTGAACGGAAAAAGCGGTAACATTGCATGTGGCCTTTTTCGCGTACATCTCAAAGATAGATTTTTATGTAAGTACGGGTTTCTGATAAACAATTAAAGATATCAACTGAAATACAAGACTTTTGAAAATCATTTTTGTAACATAAACACATGCAATAAAAATGTTCACTGATTACGGGAATTAAATGTTTGAGAGCAGAGACTCTAACAATAGCCTTTGTTAAAAACAAAGGTTAAGTTGCCAAAATTTAACATATAAGAGAATTAAGAACTATTAGGAAATCATACATTCTTTTTCAAAACTTATCAGAAATCATGCAGCATTGCAATTAATTGCAATTCAAGTTTACTGTTATGGCCAAGGTGAAAGATATATTCAGTCATCGTATAATCTATGTGTGGAATTGCAAAGCTTCGTTTTCCTTTGCGATGATAAAATTTACATGTCTTGTAAGTAATGTAATCATGGGAAGTGGCTTCTTTCATCGTTCTATGTAAAACTCATGCTTGAAAACTTGTCATTCACCCAACTTACGGTAATCCATCCATAACTGTCATATTTCACATCTAATAGATTGCGAGTTTGACGGCTAAAATCTTTGTGTGATTTTAATGGGTTTTATAAATAATAAAGATTTAAAATAGAATTAATTACACGTTGGGCCAACACAAAAATATTGAGTTTTCCTTCCACTTTATAGCCATGCAAGTGCAGGGGAATGTAAATACAGCAGTGTGGCATACATCATGAGCCAGAAACCTCTCATTGAAGCATGATGTCTTCAAGAACTATATATTTATTAAGATGCATTCTCTATAAAAGCATATTTCTTACCACAGTCACCAAATAGCTTCAAATTCAAATTCTTTTTTCAGTGTGTCAATCTCATTGTAACTATTTTTATACAGAAAAAGCAATCACGCGACACTAAACCAATGTCCAAAACAACTCGGTTTGTTTACATGTGCAATTTCCAGATGAGTTTTAATGACCTGTAAATTAATAAGTGATGACTTATGATGCGCAAAACCTTCCATATGATGAAATCTTGAGTAGCTCTTTTTATTGGGAGTTGATTTAATCAACTCTCCTATGCAGTTACTCAGGCAAACCGAAAGTGAAACAGTGTTTGGACCTAAGCACAAATCAACAACGCTGACAACATTTAGTTCTAATCAATAAATGTAATGAGTTCTTAAGCATTGTTCTTCAAGAAAACTCATTTATAGATACCTTGTAAATAGTCAGATTTTAAATGGTACGAACAATTTAGATATTTTTTGAAGTCATGCATTTTATGTATTCCTACGCCAGAGTTCAATATAGTCTCGTTCAACCAGACGCTTGGCTGTCTCCGTAAATCTCCGACAAGTATAGAGTATCTCTTGCTTGTCCGAGATTAACGGATACAGCTGAGAGTTTGGTTGAACGAGAGTAGAGTTCAATTTTGCTTGGATCCATACAATTTCGATTACTAATACGTAGTTTGATGGAATAATTCTTTGAATATTACACAACATGATTGATATTGGATTTTCATGAAATTCCTGCAGGATTCATATTATAAAAATGTGCATAATTCAAATATTTATAGGAATTTACCTGTCATGCAAAATAACATATCGTTGATTTTATAATAAATAACAACTGATAAAATCAACTCCCATCAGTACTTCAGTACTTTGATTTCTGTTGTGATATCAAAAGGTGAAACATCTATTTTGAATGTATTTTGAAGAGAAGCGATAGATTTTTTAATAAAACCGGTAGGTGGGAGACAAAGCTAAAGAGCAGTAGACTTCCACGTAAATCAGTAGAGTTATCATGTTTGCCCTAATCCTTTTGATGTGATAATTGTTTTCATAATCTTTTGAAACTGGGTTACAAAACAACACAGTTACGGATATTTTGTTATAAAAACACATGACATAACATTCTATGGTTTTGAGTTAAAATAAAACTTAACTACATCTGGAAAAAATTAACCATTGTGTTTCTCTTACCCAGTCATCAATTATAAAACAGTTCACAGTTGATACACACTATGAAAAAAATTTGAAATCAAATAATAAATGAATAGAAAAAATACTTAATGATTCGAAGATCATATGCTGAAACTTAAACTTGAGTATACTAAAAGGATATGATTTTTGCTGGCTGCCTCTGGATTAGCATATCTGTTGTTTCGACTTCCCATGTAATCCTTGAATGATGGAGTTCCATCAGGTAACTCGTAAGGATTTGGAACATCTTGCAAGAAGGCCTGCTTGGAATGGCTAGAGTGGAATAGAAAAACTTTGATAAAACCCAGACAAAATTAGTTCAGATTTTAAGCATAGTAATTAAATTTTAAGGAGTTTATAGTAAAACATGCTTATAACAAAGTGCCAGGAAAGGGCTAGTTTACAACATGTTTTTTAGTCCTGGGGGAATGAAAATAACTTTGCTGTAATCGTCAATTCATTATAAGAGTGTTCTTTATACTGTTTTTTAGTGTATATCATCACAGAGTTAGATTACCCCAGGGTGATTTTGTTGTCAAATAAAGTCATGTAGTTGAGATTTTGCATGCATCTATCGACTGCCATCGCATCCCCCATCTGTACCATGGCAGAACCTTCCTTGCTTTTCAGAAACTTTACCTGAAAAAAAAAATCAATCCTAATCCATTAGCAAGTAGAGCAGCTAAATAGAATATGTTGGTTATTTATTGTGCACATGAACAGATATAAATTTTACTGAAAAAAATTGTAGTAACATCAGCATTTTTTATGCTGTGAAAAATTCTGTTTGAGTCACCTAAAAACTGCTAATTAAATGAAAGTCAAAAGTTTTACTCGTAGACCTTGTGTCTCTAAATTGTCAGTACGATGTCTAAGAAACATGACCACTGTCAGAGACAAAGTAAATCATTCCATACCCTCACAACATTTCCATACAAACAGAACAGATTGAACAGTTTGTCGCAGCTGATCTTATCCAGATTCAATCCGTACACCATGATGACCGAGCCCTGGAACATGGCCCCTGGGGGTGGGGGTCCTTGCTCCTGGTACCCCTGGGCAGGCATGTTGGGATGACCATATCCTCCACGATCCTAAAAGAAGTACAGTGTATTGTAAAAACCCGTTCCCAAATGAAGGGATACTTTACAGGTACCGATAATTCAAAAATGGAATAAAAACATTAGAATTTGTATACTATGACAGCAAAAATTTATACAAATCTTGTTTTGACTTCATTTTCATCTTCATTTCTTTGCTGTTAAGATTGATCAGAAGAATAGAGAGAATGAAAACACAGGTTGATCAAGCATTAACAGAAAATAAGCAGAGAACATAGTTTTATACAGTTACGATGCATATGAAATGATTGGAATATGTATTACTAAGAGAATATTACATATTAGGGTAGCAGTAATTTAAATCTCACAAATATAAAACTATTATTATGTATTTTAATATGATTCTTGAAGTCTTAAAGTCTTACGAAAATGTAATATTAACTTTGAGAGATCAAGACTATGGGTTTTAAAAGACAACTAAAATTCAGTTATTGAACTTGCTGGTTTTCAAATCTACAATATCAGCAGTTACCATTTCTGAAACTTCCATTATATTTATAAGTTGCACTTTTTAGTTTGAATTCTTTTAATATATAACACTTTGATATTGTAAGTTGATGTAAAACACCTGAGTCAAAGGCATAAGCAGTTATTATTTGTATAACAAAAAATCACGACCAGGATACCATTTCTGAGATAAAGAAGGAGGATTGAAGTACAAAAGTTACCCTTATACAGTAAAACTCAGTTATAGCGAAGTCCTAGGGACCGATGAATTTACTTCGTTATATCCGTAATTCGCTATATCCGTATAACAAATTCGTAATAATAACTATAGCAAATCCACAATGTACATGTTTTTCTTTCACCAGACTATAATTTTTCCTAATTGAGACTTGTTATAAAAGTGTTAAATTTTGTTATAATTCACCTCTACGGGACTCAAATCCGTGAATTCCTTATATCCGATTTCGTTATAACCTTAAAATTTTGCAAAGATTTGTTAAAAATTTTCCCGGGAACTAAAAAAAACTTCGCTTTATCTGAGAATTCACTATATCTGTGTTCATACTAAACGAGTTTTACTGTATACCACTTCTATACACACAAATTTTGTATTCGTATATATCTTGCTTAAAATATAGTTCCTGGGGCAAATCACTCACTTGCACTGGGGGACCTTGATTTCCAGAAAACCTGTCTCCTTGATTGCTATAACCTTGTTGCCGTGGTGACATTGGTGACCCATATCCATCACCCCCTTCATAGCCACTACCATAACTTGGGCCATATCCCCCTCCACCATACCCCCCAGAGGGAGCACCTGCCGGGGGGTAGCCTTGATTTGGCCCTGGGCCTCCACCGTAGCCCGGGGTTGGACCAGGGGGAGCACCTGACCGCCCATCTACAAACAATGGGAAAACTAAACAAAGCAAAACAAAAGACCAGCAAAAGACATGCAATTTCTACATCTATGAAAGTTTCCTCGAATATCAAAAATGCTCTCCTCTGTGAAAGAAAAAAACAATTAACATGTATTGTATTAAAAATTATTCTGACAAGGTAAAACTTTTGGTGGCTACTTTACAGTTGCAAAATATGAATCTTCAGTAGCTCTTTCAGACTTTGCATCCTTGAAAATTTGAAATCACCAAAAATATTAAACATGTCAAAATAAATGATTTACATGTACATGTACTAAAATGTAACCCGCTACAAGGGAAATATGAACAATAAATCAGAAAAGCAAAGAAAATAAAGAGTAAACAATTTTTGCAAATAAAACTGAGTTCCCTCGCCCTGCTTTCCAAAACTAGAGTGAGACTGAGCTACTTTTCCTAATTCAGAGATCCCCGTAAGATTGAGACTGGATGCAGAGGAGGACTTTCTTAGAAGACTACAGTTACATAAGTCACTCAGAGAGGAACACCTTGAGTCTGGATCTAGGGGACCATCTGCAAGATTGGACAGGTAATGCTGTTTAATCAGTCACTTTTAAAATATCAACGGATGAAGAATTAATAAGATATCTCTCTGCCAGATCCTACATATACTGGTAAATTGTTCAAAGACCCAGCTAACATTCCTAGCAGGAGGAATATTGCTACATGTATTTAGCGGATGTAAAATGCAACATTCCTTTGACCTATTTCTCAAAGCTTTTATGATAATTGTCCTTCTCAATATTTAACAATTCATTTAGTTACCAACTACATGCTTATTTTGGGTACAAACCAGGCTACCATATTGACAGACTGTCTAGAATATGAACTGTGGAATAACTGACCGTATGGAATGGGAGTGTTGGTGTACCGGGGGTCAGCTAAGAGCGGTCCGTTACGCTGATTGGCAGGGTCTTTCTCTGAAAATATCCAAAATCAAGTTAACATAATGTACAAGTTTGGTACATGCATCAAACCAAATATCCCAAATAAAAAGTCATACACCAATGATGAGTGATTACATATAATTCTAGGCACAAATTTAAGGACCCTCTATACATAGTAATTGAATGCAATTAGAGTAATCTGCCCGTATATGAAATAATGAATTCCATTTCACTAAATGAGAAAGCTGTATCTCAGTAATTCAATCTTTTTAAAACATTTTTCATTGAGAAAAATGGTATATACCCAATGTTCAAATTGGAACTAAATAAAAAATCTACACCTTTATACAACTTTTGTTAGTGAACTGGAGAACAGAGGGTCCTTAAAAGTCTGAAACTCAGCGACACTGCTCACCTTCCAATAACCCCCCACCCCTCCCCTACTTTATTTATTTTCTTAAACTATTCAAAGCCTACAAAAATAATTTCTCAATGTGTGTGGATCTAAATGGTAGGAAAGCTCCAACTAATACCTTAATTGTTAGAAGCAGAGGAACTAGAATCTACTTCATTTTATTCTATTAAAACTTTTAAAACTTTTAATTTTTTACTATTTCATTAATCAAACATTTTATTTTGATGATATTACTTTTTAATTTAAAACACAACTACTACAATTTTATAGTAAAAGACATGATTAACACAGCTGACAAAATAAAATGAATTCTCATTTTAATTTTAATAAGCAAATGCTTTCAAATATTTGGAACAAAGAACTTTTAAAATGCACACAGTGAAAGTCAAAATATTAAGACTTATTTTTTTAAGCACTACATCACAAGATTGCGATTAAAATGTTTTGTTAATTTAATATTATAATATGATTTTTCCGTATGAATTGTTTTTGTTGAATATCATCAGCTTGGTAGTTTAAGTGTCAGGCTTGTGAACCACAGATCACAAGTTTGAATCCCCTTGGGACTTTTGTTCATATCTACTTAGTTTAAAGTTTTGAAAATCATAATTTTTGAAAATCCAAAATTGCATATTTTTCCACTGATTTTAGTGTTAACCCCTTATTCATCAAGCTATCTAGTAAATTTCTGCAATGTTTTGAAAAACTTTTTCAATTTAAGAGGGTACGAATCTCAAATTCTTTATCTGATTGTTGATCAGTCCATCAGTAAACCTATCCCACAGAACAACCAGACAAGCACTGACCAGAAACACTTCCTTCTCCTGTAGGCTAGGAGACTAGCCATGTCACATTACATTCGGCTTAAGTGTATGTCATCAGTTTACTAATTCTTAATTCATGATACAATGTACATGTACTTGTAAAAGTGGATGAATCCTCATATATAACATATACAGATAAATATATACATGTACCTACATGATTTGACACTATTTTCATTCTGGATGTAAAATGTTAGTACATGTATACATTCAAATTTCTTATGTAACTATGGTCTTTATTTATAACATATGATATTAACATGTAATCAATCTGTATACTAGTATACATTACTGAACATGGCAAATGTGACTGTGAAATAAAATAATCTCTTGTTGTCTGAGACAAAAAAACTACTGGTACTGTAAAGTTACATCTGTGCATGTTGAAGTATTACATGTACATGTAAAATATCTAATAATGAATGACTTTTTACAGACCTGTTTCACAAGAACATGTCAAATGCTTTTCATATTACAAAATATAAATACATGCTTCCCAATGATAGGAGAATTAAAATAATTATGTACAATGATCGTATGGTATACATGTAATTGTTTTTAATCTTATAAAAAATCACAATCAATGAAGAAAATAGATCATTAAACATTGGAATAATGAAAGAAAAGAAAAAAAATCTTGCTTTCTGATTAACAAATTTACCGCACCACAAACCAGTGCTGACACTGCTGGGTAGATGAAATTTCCCCACCTTAGGTTGAGGAAACACTTAGAATGCTACTCCGAGTTGACGAACACAGAATCCGTTCCAACATTCCAGGCGAATTGATGACAAACCTTCTAAAGATGGAATGAAGTCATTAATACAAAGCAGGGTTTACTTGGTATGGTGACTGCGTGGTGTACCTTTTGTCATGTCTTCAAATGTTAACAAAACCAAAAGATATGTATTATAAATAATCCTCGGGACTTTTTCTAACACTGTATATAATACAAGGTACCATATTCCTCAAAGAAAATTACAATATTTCCCCAAGGTCAAATTAAAATTCTGAAAGACTTCATCTTCTGTTTTGTAAGATGTACATGTAATGTTTTCGGAATCAGAAAAAAGAGGTTCTATTTGGACGGATTTTCTTGCCAGACAGTTAGCTAATGTACATACAACAGTACAAAGCTTCCTGACCCTCAATTGTTCCCTCTAATTGAAGTATGGTAATATTTTGTTCATACATGTATGTGTATGACATGAAATATGGTACAGTGTATTCTGAATTTGAGCAAAATCATTGTAATTCAGGCCCTGTGTAATTCTTATTCTGGCTGTGATCCTGTGAGTGATTGGTGGTCCTAGGTTTTTGTGGTGGCCTTTGTATAAATGTGATGGTTCTCCATTCATTCATATAAGTCATGTCTGTTCACCCTGTTGTGTCTTCAGTGTTCACTGCCATTCACAGCAGTTATTCCAATGAATCATAATGTATTCCAGTAATGATATTTCACTTGTATATGTCATCATCAGGGTATTCTTGGTGTATGTTGTCAACATTTTGCAGTTAAATTCATATGCAACATTTACAATGTGTTGATAAAAAGTTCATATAGATTTGCATGAAAAATTATACTAAACATGTTATATTTTTATGGGCACGTTCATTTTGATGTAGACACATGTGCTGTTGTTCAAAATCACACATAAATGATTGTATATAACTCAAAATTACATGTATACTGTATCAAAAAAAAAATGAAGAAATTCATAGAATTTATCAAACTACAAATATGGATGTCAAGTAAAATTAGTTGTATTCATGTTTAAAGAAAGAGTGAAGAGGAGAATTATCCACCCACCCACCCCCACAAAAAATCCAGTCCTTAAAAGTTTATCATACAATAAACATGTTTAATTCCAATATTACATTGGATCCTCATACCAAATTTTGAAAGAAAAAAAAAGAGTAAAAACTGTGGTCGATTTAAAAGAAGCAGAGCCAATCAGTGTGGATTTCACATTTATTTTTTGTCCGTTAAATTTTTGTTCTGTTTTGAGACTTTTTGCTTGCATTTATATTTCAAAATTTCCTCTCAACTCTTTTGAAAAAAATATAAATTCCAGTTTACAGCCATTTAGCTAGTGTTGATGGATATTTCCTTTCAAAATAGCTAAAATAAACTTTTGCTGTAGGAGTTATGTTATAAACCTCTAAAGATTTTGTCATACAAAAATTGGTGACATAAGCACACCCATTATTATCACTGTTATAAAAAAACAAATGAATTCATATCTGTGTGTATATCAATGAACATAAGTATAAAATTGATATTACTGGTAACAACAACAAATTTATGGAAGTTTACACTTCCAATATTACGGGATGTGTCCTTTAATGTTTAATGAGTAATACTTTCATAAAATACTTTTTCTGTGCCCCAAAGACTTTGTACAAATAAAGTTACCATCATGAAGATATTTAAAGGTAGGGCACAGGCAGATATATAACTGTTATGTACAAGTAACTTTTTCAATTTTTCAATTAATATATGCATAATTATACATGTATACGGTATTTCTGTTGAAAATAAAACGCAGTTTTGATTTTTTGACCACTGTACTTACATGTACCGGTAAGTTAACCCAAAAGTTAATACAAATATTTAACATAATTGAAAAAGAAAGAAATTCCAAATATTTCAAAATTTAAACCAACAACTGTGGACAAGAAAGATGGAGATCTTACCTGGGCTAGATTGAGTATAATCCCAACTTTCATTGTCGTTGCGAAAAACGTTCAATCTAGTGGGCTATATCAAAAGATATAAACAATAATACAGTATAAAAATAAAATAACAGCTATAACTTGATATGAGACAAACTTTATTAAAAAATTGTAGATTCTGAAACACATTCAATATTTTTTGGGGCTTTTTTTCCCAAAACCCGGAAAATCATTACATCCTATAAATTAAAACCAGCTTTGTCATTTATTTATCAATCCACAGAAAATTTTTCAAGAAAATCAAATTTCACCAAAAAATAAAAGGCAATTAAATTAAGCACACCATAACCAACTCATTGCGTTAACTTACTTTGGCAAAATCAATTTTCAGGGTGCAACAACCCGAGTATATGTCAGCCCCATTCAAGTTCTGCTTGGCTCTTTTAGCAGTATCAACTGTGTCAAATGTACATAATGGTTCAGGAAAATCCCAGTCTCAATGCTTCTCAATTCTCAAAATGATTAAAGATCAACCATACATGTAGTTATTTGTGAACATCACTGAGCACATGTATCTATAAAGATATCTTTGCATTTAAACCCTATTAAGTCCTTCTCAGTATACATAATTTTAACCATTATTTAGTTTCTAAATAGGCAGTCATTCCAAAGACAAGTTGTAATTCACATCTTTGAACCTTAATTTCCCCATGGTCTGCTTCTCTTTATGGGTATAGTTAGTAAACAACTCTATAATCCAAGATTTATCTACATTTACATTAACTTTTAGTTTGAAGTTCCTGAGTTTGACCCTCTAGTCCTAAATTTCTCCCCTTATTCCTTTTTTCCCACAACATGGCAACAGTACACCTCGGAACCTGTAAATTTTCTTGTAAAAGACTCAGTTTTAATTAATGTATTTGGCGAAAAATGTCAAAACTTTAAGGTGAAAATTTAAACATTAAATACATATCAATCTAATTCCAATTTTTTTAAAATTAAGTTAAAGCAATCAGTACATGTATATGCATGTATGTTTGCACAGAGACACATAGACCAGAATTTTTGGTATGGAATAAATCTTTTTAGGATTGGTATGGGCAATTCATTTTTAAATGCATTTTTACTAATTCTGAGAAATAATTATTGTATACATGGTAATATTCGCCCTGTGTTGTAATCGCAATTCGCCCAGTCTTTAATTTGCCGTTTAACAACGAGGGCAAAAGGGGCGAAAATAAAATGGTAGCGAATATTTCCCTGTTTATAGTAATCCTCTTCAAACAATATTGTCACAATAGCTCAGAAAGGATATTCAACCATAGCCTGTACACCATTTTTCTTGAAGATAACAATCCTCTGAACTTGTCCATAGGCAGTACAAATCTTGTGCATTACATCCTGTGAATAAAAGTGTGAAAAACTTTATAATTAATTACCGGTAAAACAAATATCTAATTCTTATACAATTACTAGAGTTCAAAATTGGTATGTAAAAATCTGTATTTTGAATGTGAATAAAAGTGTGAAAAACTTTATGTATGAATTAATACAAAAATCTAATTCTTATACAATTTATTATGTCCAACATTGGTATGTAAAAATGTGAAAAACTTTATAATGTATGAATTACATGTAATACAAAAATCTAATTCTTATACAATTTATTATGTCCAATATTGGTATGTAAAAATCTGTATTTTGAACAAGAATAAAAGTGTGAAAAACTTTATAATAATGTATAATGTATGAATTAATACAAAAATCTAATTCTTATACAATTTATAATGTCCAATATTGGTAAGTAAAAATCTGTAGTTTGAAACATTTTTTAAAGTTTCATTTGCTAGTGCTGTATTACTAAGAAGATCTTATAATATTATTTGAAAATTGACCAAAAATAAATATAATGCGGACAAGTTTTATATAAAATTTTTAAAATGTTCTAACCAAGGAAAGAATGTTCAGCAGCTTTCCTGTAACTATTCCAAATCAGAAAGCATGAAAATTAACTAGAAATAAAAACAAGATTTGATGGAACTACATGTACATACCACAGTAATAGGGTACTGCGGGTTCAGAACGGTAAACAACAGGATGTGATTCCCTCCCCTGTGGTCCTCCCCGCCTCTGAAATTTACAAGTCACACCATATGGAAGTTACTATGAAAAAATACATACTGTCAAATGAATACAATTATGCATGCACTGAATCTCATTTCTGTAATAAAAAATTATCTCACTAGTATGGTGTTATTCTCATACAGTACTTGACTACATTTTCATGGCAAAAACAAGAGCCTATGGAGACATCTTAAATGCAGTTACCAAGATTTTCTGTAACTGATTGAAAACTGTTGATTCTAAACCTCCACAGACAAGGATATACTTAAGACTAAATTCAAAGATACAGGTAACTCTTGATGGCTTAAACTTTGATTAGTCGAAGATCTTGAACACTCAAAGTGAATCTCCTGTCTCAATTTTTTCCCTTACATATTGGGGTTTATTAATATTATATATCACTCACAGAGTAGAAATTACTTCAACTTTTATTTAACTGATATTTTTCCAGATTTCAAGTAGAGTTAGAGATAAACGGAGAAAAAATTAAAGCATCTATTTAGCTAATGCTGGATTGGTAGAAATGTTAAACTCTACAGGTAAAACGCGACAATGATTATTTTTCTTTGTTTTCTTTTTAATTAATCAATTCTAACTTACTCATCAAAAATTTCATCATTGGGATGTTTATTTCAACTCAAAATAATTTTCAGAACGGGGTAGGGGGAGGGAATCTTATTAGTTCTGAATAACAGGGAAATTTTAAAACAGATTTGTACACGATGAATGTTATAAACAAAAGAGATTAAACTTGTAATGGTAAGTACTCTAAAATCATGTAAATTTATGTAATTTAAGACAATTAGCCTTTGGTCAGCTAAGAGGAGAAAACTTATTCGCCATTTTTAACACTAGAGCAACACTAATCATTTTATTCACATTTATAGAGTCTAGCATTTGCACATGCACCAGTAAATTTTTCCTCAGTCCCAAAGACTTCAAGCCATTGAGAGTCACCTGTAGCTCAAAAATAGAACCATTTTAATAAGACCATGGACTTTCAGAAGGGCGTAGCTACCTATTCCTTGCATCAAAACAAGTTCAAAATGATGCGGTTTCAAGCGAAATATGCACCTATTGCATAATTTTAGCTTATAAGCCAGACAAATCTTGTTGATTTCAAAGACCCATGGCTGAGTGCTAGCAATGAAACAGACAGGCATACGTCACGTTGCTGTTTAACACAACTACCCAAAGTCCAAGCTCTTGTTAAAATGGTTCTACAAAAATCTGGTCTTTGCCATATCCTGTAACAAGTCTGTGTGTACAAGGGTTTGTGCATGATGACGATTGCTTTTCATCAATGCAAGGCTTCCGACAGTGACAACATCTACTTAACTGTCCTGTGTACTGTATACTGGCAGGATCCGTGAAACAACAGAACAGGTACTCACGCTGGTCTCTGAATTCTCTGGCTTGTTGAGAAGTTGAAGTATGCAGGCTGGCCAGCAACATATATCTGATTTTCCTATTGCACAGAATGACAATGTAGTAATGTTGCTTCAATCAAAGATTCTAAATTCCTTTTCTCACAAAAAGAACGCTATCAGAAGTTTATGAACATTAACTATTTTGGTTATCTGAATAGTATGTAACAATTACGCAATTCAAAAAATGCAGCTCATGTTGCTTAACAGCATTTGACAAATAATTCTTTAACTAACCTCTGCATAATTAACACAACTCGTGGCTCCAGAAATATCCTATAAAAGAAAAAACAATCAGATCTGATAGTGCAATTACATTTCCACATGGTACATTGTATTTAATTCTAATATTGAAACATTACAGAATGATTATCTAGGTAAACATTTCACTATATTCGTGTAAATTTAAAGTAAACCTGTTTCATGCACTAATATATACCATGTATATTATTATAGCATATTAATATGTATTGCTTTCATAATTTGCTTTTATGATTCATACATGTATATTCAACTAAACTTCACAATATATTACAAGAAAAATCCATGTGGGCAACAGAAAATTAACACTTTCTGCTATCTCAGTCACTGAACATAATTTCTGTGATCAACAACTGAGCAGGGCACGACTTTTCAGTAATTTTACAAATATTTGAACAACAACAAAGATCATCCCATAATGAATGTGTTAAAACAACCAGCTGGGGTGCGACCAGTTCGCCGAGAACCATTTCTCGCCAGTGCATTGTTACGTCATTTTTTGTATATAATTTTAGGTGTTGATAAAATGATGTAACAATGCACTGGTGAGAACTGGTTTAATGCCAGTACAGTTGCAAATAAAAAAAAAAAAATAAATAAATAACCAGTCAATTAAAACAAGCATTCTGAGAGTATTGCATAAGCAATACAAGTCCCCTACCGGTTTGTTGAAATTGTGAAAACAATGCACTGTTATGCAGAATATCGAACCTGAACATTAAAAAATTGGAATATAAAAAATTAATTTTCTCGAAAATATGTCAACCAGATGCTACAAAAGTGTAAACTTGATCTGTAGTTTGACATTTTGAATTTGTTCAGCAAATTTCATATTATTCCTCAAACGCATAAAGAAAAAAAGTGTGGAAAACTAAAGTGGGACAGACAGACGGACAGACAGATGGACGGACGGACCGACAGATGGATTGACGGACGCAGAGGGAAGCTATAGTCCCCTACGATGAAAACCGGTAGGGGACTAATTAAATGACCTATTAACAATGTTGTAAACAACATACATAATAGACATTTGATTGCAAGACATCCTACCCAAACAATGATTTGCACTTTTTTGTAAGTCTATTGCAAAATTGATGTAAAGGTGAACCAGTGTAACTAGGCACGTCTATTTAATCACTCGGTAGTACATGTATTTTTTCACAATAAGACCATATTTTTTTAAAAAGTTCAAGAATTTTTACAAAGAATGGATTGGTAGGTCGAAATGAAAATAAAATATAAAGACATATTTCCACAAAAAATTATAAATGTATGGTAATGGTAAAATCACAACAAACACCAAAAAAAGATTGAAAACATAATACATGTACCACAAATAATTTTTTTTTTGATTTATTGAATGGCTGGTCTTGTAGAACAACTACCGTAGTAGGGAAAAAAATGGCCAAAAAGGCGGGTCATGGTACAGTATATAACTGAACTAATGAGCTTCAAGCTAACCTACCTCAAATTCCACTAAAGCCTGGTGTTTTCTTGGCATCAAAACCACATAACTAAAAGAATAAAGCAAACAATATCATAAATAACAGACATCCACTCTTCTCCTCTTTCTCTTTCTTCTGTCTGTTTCTTTATTAAGGTACACTGAGCCAGTGAAAAGAAAGGAGCTCATCTTGTCATGGCCACTACAGAGTAGAGATGAGACTGCCTGTGCTCATTAAGAAACTGTGAGATGATCTTCCTCGACTTTCAAACTGCCAAGAAAGGGAAGAAGCTCACATACCTACATCTGATAGACAATAGGACATATCAAGAACAACCATGAACACTAAAACACACAAAATATTAAAAATGGACAAAACACCCAGGAATAAGATGGAAACGGAATGTTTTTTTGTTGCATATTAGAATTTTGTTGTTGCAAATTTGCATATCTACACATTAAATTATGTCAACAACAAGTAAATGAAGTTAGGGATATTCTGCTGAGTACTTTCAGATGAGACGCACTGACAAGCACTGGATTGATGAAGGATGGTAAAGGACAAAGGGGCATAACTCCTACAGAGTTTGGTAGAATATTGTTCTTCACTTGTGCTTCCTTCATGCACCAATGGTTGTAACAAATTTGATTGAATATTGCATTCCCATTTGAGTTCTAGTGAAGGGATAAAAATAATATTAAACATTTACAGAGGAACAGATGGACAATTCAAAAGCTCACTAAGCTAAAACTGAAATCTTTGTAAATTTATAAGCATTTAATTCTTATTTTTGGATACTGTTGGTCATATAATACAGTATGGCATGCATATATAGTATGGGCTGATTCATACTGTCTGCAGTTTTTTGTGTCATACTATTTTAGGACAAAGTTCTTATTTTTACATTAATTCTATTTTTGGCCTGAAAAACAATAGGTCCTTACCATCGTTTAAAACACAGTACACCAAAAAAAAATCATGATTTCTGAAGTAATGATAATTTTGTTCAAATTTTCCTATTTGGGGGATATTTGAGTATAAAATTTCATGATTTACAAACATGTTGTAGATAAAACCACCAAGTTAGAAAAAATCTTTGTATCCTCTAGATTATCTTCAGAATGCATGCATGCATGTACCAATAATTGTATTATAATCCATCACTGTAACAGCAGAAGAAGCACTGAGTTGTCACAGCTGGCTATGATCAATCATACAATGATTCATTCATAACATCAATAGGCAATAACAGAATGCTTGTCTGATTCTGAAAACTCGTGAATGTGTAAAAATATCAAATACGAACATATATATGAAATATTATACACTCAGTATGATTTTCATTATCATAGATTCAAGACTGAAAGACATTAGGCCATAAAAAAATGTACATATATTGTGATAAGGTTCAAGTAAATTGATTTATTAAATATGAATGACATAGAATACCAATATGCAAAATTAAAAAAACTACTTACATGTAACTAAATTAATTTCTGATCTAATTAAACTGGTTTTCTGCATTGATAAATTTAAGAAAAACTTTTAATCTCAAATACCGGCTCAACACTTTTGATCAAATACAGCAATAAATTTTTCAAAATGTATTACCATCAGTTTTTTACTTCATCAACATTTAGTAACTTTTACAGCCTTTCCATTCAAGCACTCATGTAAAGAGTTTATATCATTCAAGGAAAAGTTAAACAATTTACACCTGTTGTCATTAATACACATTGTTCTATTACTGGTACATAAATATAATTTCAAATATAAACTGTCAAATCCACATTCTTTGGATGAATAGAAAGGTCAGATTAGGTTTGACCAAATTAACTATGATTGTGCCCATTTACCTGACGGGTCCGAAGTGCTGAACTGAATCTTTCAGATCTTGTTCCAGTATGTTTTCAGCCAGTCCTCGAACATGTACCACCTGTGAAGGTGATGGATTCAGAGGGTTCTCATCCTGAAGTTAAGACAGGTTTTTAAAATCCACATTCTATGATATCATCTAAGATATTTAAAAGATATCATTTTACAGCCGATCAGGGGTGTTTTCATAATTATAATGAATTTGCAATACTGTATCAGTGTGCTCTACTCAAAACATTATCACAGCCTAGTAATAACAGTGTAAAACCTTAAATTATCTCAGCCTAGTAATTTCTGTGTAAAACCTTAATAATCTAAGCCTAGTAATTACAGTGTAAAACCTTCAATTATATAAGCCTAGTAATTACAGTGTAAAACCTTTAATTATCTCAGCCTAGTAATTACAGTGCAAAACCTTATAAATAAATTATCTCAGCCTAGTAAATACAGTGTAAAACCTTCAATTATCTCAGCCTAGTAGTTTCAGTGTAAAACCTTCAATTATCTCAGCCTAGTAATTACAGTGTAAAACCTTAAATTATCTCAGCCTAGTAGTTACAGTGTAAAACCTTCAAATATCTCAGCCTAGTAGTAACAGCGTAAAACCTTAAATTATCGCAGCCTCGTAATTACAGTGTAAAACCTTAAATTATCTCAGCCTAGTAACTACAGTGTAAAACCTTCAATTATCTCAGCCTAGTAGTTTTAGTGTAAAACCTTATTAATAAATTATCTCAGCCTAGTAATTAATGTGTAAAACCTTATTAATAAATTATCTCAGCCTAGTAATTACAGTGTAAAACCTTCAAATATCTCAGCCTTGTAGTTACAGTGTAAAATCTTCAATTTATCTCAGCCTAGTAATTACACTCTAAAATCTTCAATTATCTTAGCCTAGTAATAACAGTCTAAAATTTTCAATTTTCTCAGCCTAGTACAATGTTATTACAGTGTAAAACCTTATATTATCTCAGGTTAGTAATTACACTCATAAATCTTCAATTATCTCAACCAAGTATTTACAGTCTAAAATCTTCAACTATCTCAGCCTAGTAATTTAATACAGTGTAAAACCTTCAATTATCTCACTCAAAAAAAGTTAAGATTGAAGTTTAGCTTGAAAAGGCTATATAGCTTGATAAAGCTATTCAGAATAGGTTATATAGCTTGATAAAGCTATTCAGAATAGAACTATTTGTATGCAGTTTTTCACAAGAATGTTAATTATCAGAAGTATACAAAAATTCCCAAGTTAATTACCACTCATATTTATACCATGGACCATTAAAAAGCAACCTAAATTAAAATAAGTTTTAACACTGCTAATAAATGGTAAAACCTATTTCCATTTCTTAATATACATGTAGATACTGTAAAATTCCAATTTGGTATTCCCATTTCGCCTTAGTAAGCTCTAAGGTGAATTATGGCGAAATGAGAACTTTTATAAACATCTAATTAGGTATAAAAATTGTTTGTATTAAAATAGTTTTACCATTTATCTAAAATTGTTTACTTAATACTATGAGTAAGTTTGTGAAAATAGAGTAAAGAAAAGGCTGATGTAAAGATGAAAAAAATATTTTTAAATACTAGTATTTGTATGTGTCATGATGTGCTAAAATTGAGACTTATTGATATAAACCTTTTGATAATATAAGCAAGCTGATCAACAATGGACAATTTGGATTATCCTCACCAAACTAAAAAAAAACTCTAATATTTTTACTTTATCTCATTTAGATCGCTGTATTAATGAATTAAATAAATTCAATTCATGTAGCTATAATTATTCCAATGCAAAATAACTGAAGAATTTCTAACATTTAATCAATGTATTCATGAACTAATCATTATCAAAAAATCTCACCAATTTAGAAGTACTTTTTTTACAGTACATGTATCTATATTAAGAAATTCCCATTTCACCTTACTACTTTCTTACCTTTTTTCACCTGTATTTCACAGTTAAGGCGAAATGGGAACACACCCTTTTGAACACTTTTAAGCACCTTTTAAGTACCTAACTAAATCAATCAAGTTGTTTTTACTTGCACCCTTTTTGATACTATTCAACACTCATTTTTTATTTTTAAAATTTGGTATGCCCACCAAAGTGGCAGTGTCATCAGTGTTTGATGGTGGCTGCAATCTGGTAGAAGTAGAAGCAAAAAATATATTTCCATTGTTTGGGTAACTGTCAACCACTTTGTGAGCACTGAGGTGTGAATAATTATGATTTCTTTACTTTGGGCTGAATTATTACCAATCAATTATCTTGTTTACCACAACTGACCTCCTTTAAATTAATTCAAGAAGTAACTTTAAGGTCATGAATCAATTGCCCCGAAACTTATGGAAATTTAAGTGCAAAGTCTCTGAAAGAGACACAAATTGATGAGTAATCTTTGCATACATTGTTTTCAAAACAGTTCAAAGTTGAAAACTATCACTGCACTAAAGTGTGATTTTGTTGACATGCTGAAAAATGCACATTAAAGAAAAATGTATGACAAAATAGCTAAATTAAACTATTCCGAATAGCTTTATTATGCTATATACATGTAGCTTTTTCAAACTATACTGGCGTGCGACCATTTCTTCCCGAGTACCATTTCTCGCTATAGTCTGTCCCAAGATATTTATGCTGCATATTTGAACGGTTTTTAATAAAAATACACATACCTGTGACTGAACTTCCTGAAGTGCAATTAAAATCGATGAAAGGGAAAATTCCCAAGATAACTTCATTCACACATTATCATTTTTCCCTCGTAAAAATTCACAGGAACGAAAACAGATTTCCTACGGAGATTTATAATGGGGAATGTTGACATCTTTTCTCCATTCGGAAATACTCGGGACACCTCGCGCAATTTTTCAACGTTATCATCCGGGCGTCTTCATCTCCTTGGCAATGGAAAAACCTCGTAGACTTTTTATTTTTAGCCGTGTACTGATACTCGACAAGCTAGAGGGGGCGTTTCAAAGGGGAAATCTTGGGATTTTTTCATACTATTGAATGAACATCGTCTGAACCAAGAGGTATTTATAAATATTGAATAATTTAAGAAAATATGCGGCAAAAATATCTTGGGACAGACTATAGTCATTGTTACGTCATGTTATCAACACACAAAATTAAATACAAAAAATTACGTCACAATGTACTGGCGAGAAATGATACTCGGCGAGAATTGGTCGCACGCCAGTATAGCTAAAACTATTCTCTTTTGAGAAGTGGACAGGCATAGCCTACATCTACATGGATGTAGGCTATGCCTGTCCACTTCTCAAAAGAGAATAAGCTAAAACAAGAGGTTGTGCTGGACCTGATAAGACCAGAAGTTGGCAGCCAAGGGACAGTACTAAAGTTTATTATTAACAATTGGATTGATATTACTTCTTATAAATGAAATGTTGCATGTAAATAATCAATTTGTTAACTGTATTGTGTGCGTAATACTGACACAATGACATGTAATCATGCTTTTCAATAGTAGATAACTAGGCCCTTTACAAAATGAAGAAATCAAATAAAATGAATAAAAGGAAAAATGAAAAACTGCAAATGCAATAATGTCTTCAAAACTAATATTGACTTGTTTATAATTCTAGTTTATCAATTATTTTGCTTGTAAACAGGTAAAATGTACTGTCAAAATGGTCAACATTAGGAACTGATGAAGCGAATGCAAGCAAGACATCGGAAAAAATATTTGTGTGCAATAACAAACCCTTTCAATACACACTCAAAACATTGCGTATAATCATTCTTTAATTAATATATGCATCAAGTGACTGAGTGAGATGCTCTTACGTTATCTCGTCGTTGGCGTTTGGAAACATGACCATCGTATCCTGACGCCATCTTGTTTTGTGTCTCGCGATTTTCAATTTTTGCCAAGCAGTCCGAGCCCGATAAGAAAAAGGTAGAATATACCTAAATTGAATTAAAATTTAAAAAAAAAATCAATGCTTTTTTATTTAATGTTGCAATATATGATCAATATTGAAGAGAAAGACGTTGGAATATTGAATTTAAATACATACATGTACGTTAGACAGTAAAAAAAATGCAACAAGAACAATTTTAAAACTGAGTAAACTTACAATTAATTTAAGAGGGATGATATTTTGCGACTGCTGTTGAGAACACCGAAAATAATGCGGTTTCAGCTTTTACAATCCAAAGATTTATGAAAAAGTATCTTTAACTGACGATCAATTTCGATAAATATCAATAGAAAACTCGTCCGTCTTTCCGCCCCCTGCGGACCTTTAATTTCTTGATCGTTAATAGTCTGTATAAAAAATAACGCTACTTCAGGGGCATATATATTGCTTCATTGTTAAAATAATTCTATATTATGTGACGAAACAAGTCACAGCTGTCAGAGTTAATAGGGAAAATTAATAACTTTGTACTTCTTGCAGATTGCTCGGCGAGAGTTTGTATATACCTTTTATATATACAATTATAGACATAAAAGTAACAAAATAGATTGTTTTCTTCTTAACGTCATACTTTTTAGGCGAGCTTCAATTTAAATTATTAAGCTAAGTAACGCTTTAAAAATTTTATATAAGAAAAAATTATGTATAACTTAATGAAGGAAGAGGAGAAAATTTAGATTTGTGTTGATCGGTCAAATGAAAATTCCTTTAAATTCTCGAGGCATGCAAAGCCGTATATATTTTTACCAGATTTACTAAAATTAATGTTAATTAAACCATGCCACGGTTGTCGTCCAAAGCATGCATCGGGAATGGACACACAACCCGTGGCTTGCGACGACGCGGTTGTATACATGTACCAAGAGGCTGACCAGATGATATGTCCAGTGAATCAGATACAGAGTGAGGAGCGTAAGTGACTATATTTTGGCTTTAATTGTGTTGTTTATGCCCATGATGTCGCAAAAATGAAAAAAAAAATACAAATCAAGTTATCATTGAATTCCATTTATTCAGGACAGTCAAATGTCAGCTGCTAACAGCTTACTCGAATCCAATAAAGCCCGAAGGACCAAAATGATCACCTCTTAATATTCAAAGAAATATAATGATTCCTTATTATTTATATTTAAGCTATGATATTCAGCAATTGTAAGATTAAGTATAAGAATAATAACATATTTAATTATGCAAACCCCGCTTGGGCCCCAGCGATACGTCAATTAAATTTATTGGACAATAATTACAGAATCGATTTGTACTGTTATCACAGATAAAGACATTGAAAAATGTAAATATATGCAGTGAGTGAAATAAGTTTTAATTGCTAATGCATGTTACAATTTACGTCCATTCTTACTTTCCATATATTTGTTTATAATGTTAGTAATTTATTATCAGATCGAGTTGCTTTCCATAATTTAAAGTTCACTCAACTGGTTTTACTGGGCGGGTTCTAACCCCGTGCATTTTGGAATTCAGTCTGGGCGTAGCAATTGGTGAGAGCGGACGTTTCCAACCAGCTCCCTCATTTCATTAGAATACAGTAATATAAGTATTACTGACCAGAGTCCAGCTATTGTAAATCCCTTTTTGTACCTTTTATTTGAAACCTAAGGAAAAGTTGGATGTCTTATTGTCAATTAACATCCGAATAATACTGATACATGTCGTTATTATTTTGGACCCACAAAGCCACCCGGCGACTGTGCAATATGTAGATACATGCAGATGAATGCTACTGTTTATTGATGAGCAAATGTCGTGGCGCTTGATTCAGTTAATGATGTGGGTGAAATCTAAAAAACAACCTAGTCACATGTTGTGAATCCACTTCCATGCACGTGTTTATAAGTTTGAAAACCAGTTCTGGATTATAAAATAGAAACATTTAAACAATAAAATGCTTTTTTTGATGACTCATGCAGGTTACATGTATGAAGGTAAAGTGATCATTACAGAAAATATTTATATAACCCGCTAACACGATTTATACAATGTATATGTGATTTTTTTCTGCAAATGTCGTAACCTTCATATTCCGCATGAATCTTAAAAGAAAAGCATTTTATTATTTAATTTTACATCTTTCTTGTAACAAATCAATACATTGGTTGTAAAAGCTATGATAACTAACTAAATTACTGTCAATGTTCATCCGTATGTTAGATAGAAGGAACAGACAAAACGAGAAACAGCCAAACTGAAATCCACACGCCCCGTTTATCGATTGGTCGGAACCTACAGCGACTGAAACTGACAGAAAACTGAAGGGACTGAAATCTACACGCCCCGTTTATCGATCGGTCGAGACCTACAGCGACCTAAGAAAAATCACGGACTGCACGAAATAATCACGATGATGTCAGACTCAAATTCCCATAGGAGACCGTTTCTTTTGTTTCTTTTAGCAATTAACGTACCGATGTACATTGACAGTAATTTGGTGAATTTTTATAATTAAGATGTAAATATAAACAATAGAACCGTTTTAACAAGACCTTGGACTTTCAGTAGGACGTAGCTATCTATTCCTTGCGTCAAAACAAGTTCAAAATGACGCGGTTTCAAGCGAAATATGCGCCGATTGCATAGTCTTTGCTCAAAAGCCAGACAAATCTTGTTGATTTCATAGAGCCATGGTTGAGTGGCTAGTATTGAAATAGACAGGCCTACGTCACATTGCTGTTTGACACAAAGTTCTACCGAAAAATCTAAGCTCTTGTTAAAATAGTTCTAAAATGCTTTCTTTGGCGATTCATGCGGGTTATATGAAGGTATATATATAGCGATCATTTACAAAAAAAAAATACATAACGCGCTAACGTGGGTTATGTATTTTTTCTGCAATTTATTCAAATATCATGATGATAACAAAAGCATGATGTCATAATAATCGCACCTTAATTAAACTCCACAACGCATATATATAGGTCTACATGTATTTTTATTAATATATTCACTGTCAGGCTTATTAAGTCGTTTTTTTAAATCCCCCGCTAAATTATTAGGCTACAGAGTTGTTATTTTTACATCGATTCCAAATTAAGATCCACCACTTGTACTACCTATGACGTAGCATGACATTGCACCTATCTACGAAAGGTCACTGCCGAGGTTTTTGACCTCCCAAAGCATGTTTGTTTGTTGATCTTGCAATAACCGTGACAAGAGTTGAATTATTTATGCTAGCATCACCTTAAAAGAAACGAAAATATTCAAATCGTAAAAATTTAAATCAAATTTAAATCATTGCGAACGTTCCGGTATCGAATCAGCTGTTGCAAGTGCGGTATTACGTGACACATTTCTAATTTTAGTTGTTTACTTTTTGTAACGAGCGCCGACCTCACCAAGGGAGAAATAGAAGACGGAATATGATTGGTTCGGCAATTTGACCTATATTTTAGGTAAGTTGTTTACAGGTTACGGACAAATTTGTAATTTCTCTTTTTATTAGGAATTATATTATCAAAGTTTAAATTGAAAATGATTAATATTAGTTTTTTGCATATTTTGAGTACTTAATATTTGATATTGAATGCGTACTTTCTCCGATAATGCTCGCAAAAGTATTTGACACCAGCTGAATTGCAATATATTTGAACCAATGAAATCGCTTGTTAGAAATTTTATGTTAAATTTGGGTCAGTGCTGGTTGTGAATAATTGGGTCACTCAGTCATGGAGAGTTCACATACACGAGATAATTGACCGACTGTCTAAATTGAAGTGAGGACCCGGGGACATAAACACCCTCCTTCTCAAGGTTCCCCATCTTACATCGACCCAGGTAAGTCTGTTATTTTTATGCAGGTAACGAATTGGCTATGTAACCGGTGTACTCTGTCGTAAAATTTTTGTGATATGGACAAAAACACAATAATAACTAGGGATAATGTCACGTCTAATCATGTTTAATGATAATTACAGACAACAAAGAAGTTGTTTACTCGTTTTATTAATACTTTTTATCATTCCGAGTTTTCTCTAAATCGGTAGCCATGATTAGCCGGCGTTTGCACGAATGCATTTTAATAATAACAACCTTTATTATAAAGGTGCATTATAGACCAATATTGCATGTCAGTTTAATGTTTATTGTAATTTTATGCAAACAATCTTAAGTTAAATAAGTATATTACTTAAGCATATGTATATATTCTTGTTTTCCCGGTGGTGTCGCTGATTTCTAGAAAACGTAGATCTGGAGGTTATTGCATAATCAGGCTGGGGGTGGGACAGTGATGTAATAATGACTGCACACTGTGCAAAATAGACAGACATTTAAAGGAAGTGTCTACTGGTGTCTGTAAGTGTTACTTGAAAAAAGTGAATTGTCAATTTGGAATCTTTAAAAATATCATGTACATAATTAAAAATAAACCCAAAGGCTGCAGTATTTCAAAGATCTGTGATGGGTTTTCCCTCCCTAAAATTTCCTCTGTTATATAATGATTAAAGAATCATGGATAGAGGTCTGTCTGTACACTAGTGAACATGGCGGTTACTTGTGACTGCATGGGACATGTGTTGTTTTGTTTTTAAGACATCTTTACCCATATACCCCTATTGAACACCTACATTATGTAGGTTTCATGCTTCATGGCCCAGTAGCTCTTGAATTACAAGCCCACACTTGACCCAAAATAGAAACTTTAGAAAAAGATATTGAGTCATGTAACAAAGGGAAGTGGCAGTCTAATTGAAGTATTTTTTGATTCGTAAATTCAGCATGACTTTACTCATATAATGATCATTGTACGGTTAACTTGAGTTCAGGTATTTGAAAAGGTTTTGAATAAAGGTGCACAGTCCCTTTGAATACATTCGGTAACAACATGCTCAGAATCTTGATTAAAATTGTGGCCCGATTCTATAATTATTCATACTGGTTGATGATGATGATGATACACATACAAGGCAAGCCCAAGCACACGGAAGAGAAAGTGTCAAGGGAATCCCAACTTATATGAGATAATGCAATTTGAAGTTTCGAGTATGGTACGTGGGATTATAAATAACAAAACTACATGGGACTGTATGGATATTACAAATACTTGTTTATTTAAATTAACTAAGTAAGTGGAAAACTGATGATAGATACTCTGAAAGTTTTTCCTTAAATTACTTCATTTTGTGACTATATTTTACAAATGTCAGGGTTTTTAAAAGTTCTCTCAATCAACCATCTTATCATACAAACTTATGAGAGGGGTCATCAAGAATGTGGTACGTTCTAAAGTTAAAAATCATACATCTTTAGATGATCAAAAACATAAGTGCATGCAGTGGAGTCAATTCCAAAGTAATTATATATTGTACAAACTTTAAGACTTTTTTGAGAAAACAAAAAATGACAAATTTTTACCAGTTGAGGTACAGTAAAAACCACTTTTGTATAAATGTTGACCAATATAAGAGACTTGCAGATAAATTGATGGTTTTTGTTCGTGAACTATAATCATAGGCAGCATATTTATAATCGAATATTCTATGGTATCAAAATATTGGGGATACCGTAAGTTAGAGGGAACTGTTGACAAAATATATGAAGATTTTGTACATCTTAATTTAAGTACATTGAAGTATAGGATATTACAAAAGAGGGTTACACAGTCAAATGGAGAAACCCCTTAAAATATTGTTTTTCATTTTAAAAGCTACAATGGGGTGGTGGGAGGGGGAGATAGCAGTTTAGAACTGAATGGAATTAGTACTGTAATGATTTATAAAAATGAGTGTTTTCTAACTAAAAGGATTGTGTTTATCGATGAAGGGGATGTATGTATTACATAAACGATGCTGCTCTTTACCAACATTTTATTCATATTTCAAATTTAAAGTCAGGAAAAAAGAAAAAGGGCTTGTAATGAAAGATTGTTATCATTAGAGTGTATCATACTTCACAGCAATGTTTATCCATGTACGTACAGTCACAATACACCTATGTCAGTAGGTCATAGGGGCCATTTTCTGTGCTTGAGCAAACAAGGCAGGAATTTGGGCATTATATGGGCATTGTGGTGGAAATTCAGAGAAAATTCGACAAAACCCCAGATCTCTTTTCTGTTTAGCTTTTGTTTGATTGGAATTTTTGTTTGTTCTGTTTAAGGAAATAAAGAATACTTCTTTTGGTCAATGGCTGTAGCCTTATGTTTGAGCTGTCTATACTGATATCAGGGATGTTGTTGTTTTGTTAGTTGATTAATAAATAATATATCATGCATATAATGTGAATATCTAACTAGAGAAGACACCTCAATGGTCTAAAATGAGGCCCAATGAATTTTTACATATCTTAATCGTGAACTGTTAGCCCTTTTGTTTTATGCTTGCAATATGCCGCAATATATAGGTATATTGTAAGAATACATAGATATATGCCTATGTGTGATTGTAATTCATGGCAAAAATCGATCATGGCAGAAATTTTAAACACTCAAAAGAAATATTTATCCAGTAGCTGGTCCGTTGACTAATTCTGTTTTTCTGAATAATCTTGACTAAAAAAAATGTTACCCTCTCCCCCTCTCCCCCCCCCCCCCCCCAAAAAAAAGAAGGAAAAAAAACAGAGATAAAAAACAAAACACAAGTAAATGATGATTTATTAATTCAACACTAAAAAGGTAGCATCTTAAACATGAGATTCAAAGAAGAGGTAAACAAATAAAACCCAGCTAGCCCTGTTTCATGGTTGAATGTCCAAACTTTCTTAGTCATCAAATATGGAGGTCACTGACTTTGGTATTTTGCGTACATGGTATTGAATACTGTATATTTGTTTTGTGTGCGAAGGAAAGCAGCTGAATAGCCCAATATTAAAGTTGACTTCTTCATGCTTGGTATGGTAAAAATCATGAACAGAATCCCAAGGCGCCAGCAAATCTCAGGTCGTAGACAGGGATTAGGATTTAGAGGAAGGAAAGCAGTCCTTGACTTTTTAAGCAATAAGTACAAAAGCAGAAGATTTGTTCAGCTGTGGGAACTGTATAGTTGCTCTTTGCATGAAGATGTTCATGAGGTTTTTTTGTAGATGAAACTGCTGTCAGCAAGGTTGGCAATGGGTTGCAGTAAACAAAAAGTTAATTGCTCTTGGAGGCATAAATCTTCTACATGTTAAGTTTTATGGGAGGTATTGGGTGGATCTCGCTGAAAGCTGGAAGACATTGATATAAAGGTGTTTATCCTTTGCTCTGAACTCTTGATTTTTTACTACTGACTCATAGATGTGTAATGATAAAAGAGCAAATCTCCTTTCCTGGCCCTCAACAATTGAAAGTTGAAACAAAAGGAATATTTAAAAATCGTGTAAGCAGAAATTATATCAATTAAAATTTTAAGTCAGACAACCTAATTGAGTACCATAATTCTGAAAAGTTGGCTATAAACAGTATTCCGATTCTACCATTTGAACCTTTTTCTGTGAAGAAAATGAACAATGGTTAAAAATACTTTTTCTCTTTTTTTTTTATAAATCATTGAAACTGTTATAGTTTGATATAATGTAACTAAGCAGTTGTTAGAAACAATGCATGTGCTGACTGCACTTGCAAAACAAAGAAGTTTGATTATAAGGATAAGGTTATTTAGATTTAGTTGAATGTAATTTGTAAGAATAGCATGTGGGCTTTTTGCCCCTATGGAATGCCAACAATGAATTGAATTTTACAAATCTTTGGCCATGCCACATATGCATGATCAGTTAAACAACAAACAATTTACTTTTAAAAGTATTGATCCACAAAATGCATGCATGCACTTTTTGAAAGCATGTTCGTGAAAAAAGTCCTATGTGTTTAATATGAAAAAAAATATATAAAATAGATGCTGAGGCATTTGTAAACAACAACAGTCACATTAGAAACGAAAACAATACAGCCATCTTTAAAAAAAAATCATCTTATTCTTAATGTCAGATTGGTTCATCCATACATCACCGATAGATAATCGATTCTCATGAATGTACTTTAATGAACCTGTAAGCAAATTATTGTGATGTCATAAGGCTGTTCTAATTTTGATATTTTTTCTGTTATTTACATGTTAAAGTTGTTGCCTATTTTAATCTATCGGTTGTAGAGCTCGCTTTTTCAGTCTACCAACTGTAACACATAGCTGAGAAGTGCATTTTTTTACTGTATACATCTACCTTATCATTAACATATTTTGTTCTTTCTTTATTTTAGCAGCTGTAGATGGTGAATCAAGGGAGTCCTAACATGGATTGAAACTCGATCCGTAAGTCACTCAGTTATAGACTAATAGACAAGGAAGGTTTTGTACTTTGGAAGCTGGTCGGTCGCTTTGTTTTCCTGAGTAAGGGCCTTGCAGCAATAAGTATAGAGGGTTACAAAAGTGAAAAACAAAGCTATAAAATTGTTTGAATAGCCTGGTTGGTATCACACGTGTTTGGGGTGGCCATGTTGCATAACGAACATGCTTGTGAATTTTTTGACTCAAGCGGCCCCATTTACAAAAAATGAAGAGCCATTAAAAAGTTAAATAACAGGACTTGGACAGTCATAAAGGAGATCTGGCTTTTTAACTGACAGGATGAATTTTTTGGTCCGCCTACCATTGCTTATGAATTATTCCATCATAATGCTAATTAACTAAAGAAATATATATTTAACTGTTGTGTGTTATTGTTTATTTTATAGGTGAAATGGTCTAACTTGAGTCCTACCTGGAAAGAAACTTAACTTAAAGACATATTTCAGCATAATATGACAACGATGGGAAAAGAAGCAAGTTTGGATGGATTAGGTAATGAACGAGAAATTAAGAAAGCAGGCATGCATGAATTGATACTGAAATAACATTGATCAAGCAGAGATATCATTGGATCACTATATCTGTGCATTTAAAAATATTGTTTACCTGCATATTTTGTTCAGAAGGTTGTTTTACAAAGGGAGTCAAAATGCATGGATAATTATGGGGGTTGCATTCTTAAGAATTTTAAATATTACATAATATTACATAATAGTAAGTTCAAGGCTTTGAACCTTTTTTCACAAAACTGAAAAGGATATAAATTGCTGTGCTAATGCATTTCTTCTAATTAAATAATGTGTTCTTTCCATTACAAAGCTGAGAGCTTATCTGTTTATATCTTACGATATATATTTTCAATTAAGTTTTGTTTGATATCTTTCTATTGGATCAACAAAGGTACTTATATTTACTCTAAATTACTTGCTCCAAAAAGTTAACCTTTAGCTGAATGTTTGGTTACAATAAGTTTGATATCCTTGATCTACAATTTTTATAGAAATTGAAATAAATGCAAATTTAATTGTTTCCCAGGGAAACATTATACCCATAACAATATACACATGTATACTATGACCTATCCTCCAGAGACAAAATTTTTTTCTGAATAAATAGTTTAATATTATCTTCAAAAATAACTTTTTCAGGAAGAAACACAACGCCAATTCTAAATTATTCAAGCTACCATATTTCAAATTGATTTACATGTAGTGTTGCTAGAGGTGATTGAACCCATGACCCCATAAGGGCAAAGACTGGTCATGTTTAGCTTTACAGTGTAATATTCATATACATTAGATGCAATCTTTTAGAAAGCATTAGCAAATCAAAGAAATGTGTACTGGTAAGTACAAAACAAGAACTAAACAAAATATCTGTAAGCAGTAATCTTTCTCACTGTGTGAATAGATCAAGCATCTGTATAAAAATAATGATACATGTGAATATACAACATTTTTGAAGTTTTTCTTGTTCTGTCACAAATGAGATAATTTTAATCTTATGCCTTAAAATTTGCTGAATCACACCCAAAAAAATTGGTATTGCCCTGCAGACGAAGTTATTTTTCACAGGAAATAGTTTTATTGCCGTCTTGAACCTGTTATCATGATGTCAATTATTCTGCATATTAATTACATCAAGTTGAAACTAAAGAGTCAATTAATTGAAAATGTAAAAGTTCCTTAAAATCAACATGTCGAGACAATATCTGCAACTCCTTCCTTTGAATTCTGAGGAATTTGTTTAATTGATGAGAAATCAACAGAACGAGAGTGATAGAGGTCAATTTTTACGATTTAAGGGAAAATATTTACATTTGCAAATGTTTTCCCTTATACAACACTGTTTTCGCAATCTGCTGTTATTCCTGCATAACATCATTATGGGTCAAGAGGTTAAAGTAGCGAATGAATAATCTAGGTCACTACTTTTTCTATGTGCTCAACCTAATGGAAGGTTCAAGTGAGCTTTTCTGATCACCGGTTGTCTGTCATCTGTCCGTCTAAAAACTTTTCACATTTTTTACTTCTCCTCTAGAACCACTGGGCCAAATTTAACCAAACTTGGTACAAAGCATCTTTATGGTAAGATGATTCTAATTTGTTAAAATTTAGAGCAAAGCCCTTTTTAACAGGGAGATAATTGCAAAATAGTAAAAATAGGGTTCATGTCTTAAAAAATTTTTTCTCAAGAACCACTGCACTAGAAATGCTAATATTTACACCAACGCTTGTATAAATAGTGAAGATTTTAAATTATAAAATTGTGACCCCCGGACTAATACTGGGGCCCCAAGATGGGTTTAATGTTTACCACAGAAATATATATGGGATATGTTTAAAAAAATGTTCCTCTCAAGAACAACAATGCTAAAATTCGTGAGATAACTATGCAAGCATCCTCAAATAATGTAGATTCTAAATTGTTAAAACCGTGACCCACAGACTAATACTTGGGCCCCAAGACAGGTTCATAGTTTAACATTTGACATCGAAATATATATGGAAAATGTTTATAAATCTCCTTCTCAAGAATTACAGTGCTAGAATTTATGAGATTATGATGCAAGCATCCTCAAATAATGTAGAATTTAACTTGTTGAAATCTTGACAACCCAACTAATACTTGGGAGGCCTATGAGGGGTTCAAAGTTTGAATAAAAATATATGTGGGAAATGTTTAAAAATCTTCACAAGAAATACAATTGCACAATTACCATGCAAGCATTCAGTTTTTTTCTTACAAATGGTAGATTCCAAATTGTTTAAATTGTAACCCTAAACTAATACTGGGGCCCCACGATGTTCAATGTTTGACTTTGAAATATATTGGTAAAATATTTAAAAACTAAAATAAAAAGAACTGTTGTTCAGGTGAGTGATGTGGCTCATGAGCCTAGTTTAAAACTTAAAAATAGCGATGGACTTTTAAAAAAAAAATACATTTCACATTGAATGGTAAGAAATGACAGATGTCAATAAATTACCAGTAAACTTGTTTTTGAATTAAATGTCCGTAAACTAGTTTTGATTTTAAGCTCACCTGAGCCAAAGGCTAAAGTGAGCTTTTCTGCTCAAAAGAACTATATATGATATTAGTCAAATTTGATAAGTTTAAACATATTCTGATGAAAAGAAATTGTAAATTTTTTAATTTGAAAATTTTTTAAAAACACAATTTTATAAAAATGCTGTTTGAGCGGACCGGAAGTGACGGACAAACATGGTTTTACCTGATCGGCTATAAGAATTCAAAAATATATTATTCCTGAAAATTTCAATGTTCTATCTTCAATCATTTTTAGAAAAAGGGAGAACAAAATCACTTTTAAAAAAAAGAAAAACGAACATAACAGCCGACCGGAAGTGACGTCATCAACAAAAATGTACGTGATAAAAGACCTTGATATTTTGTATTATTCGTGAAAATTTCATAAAAATCTGTTGTAGCATATTCGAGATATTTGAGTTTTAAGAAAAATGTTAAGAAAAAAAATAATAATAATAGTGAAAAATAGAGAAAAAGAAACCTAATAAAAACAGGGTCTTCCGTTGGAAACAGAAGACCCTAAAAATATTTAAAAAATTTCTTCTCAAAAACTGATTGGCAAGAAAAGGTTAAACTTGACGTGTGGAAGCCTCCTCAGGTAGGGTATATTCAAGTTTGTTCAAATCATGGTAGGATTATATATATATTCATTTTGTTAAAGTTAGACTTAGATCAAAAGTGAGCTTGTCTAACTTTAATGGCCCTGGGGCAGGACTTTCCTGTCACCTCAGGGCAATTATTCTGGTATGTTGCCTTCGAAGCCATGTAATACATGTACATGTATTGGTATAATGTTTTCTGTTTAAATCTTTGTCACTGTTTCAACAGAGTAAACCAGTGTCTTTGCTGATATATAATGAATTTGAAATTATTTTATAATGTTCATTAAGAGGTATAATGGGCATTTTCAGGCTATATATTTTTAGGCTCACCTGAGCCAAAGGCTCAAATGAGTTTTTATGATAAAGATTTGTCCATTGTCTGTTGTTGTCAGTGTTGGCAACAATGTCGTCATTGTCGTAAACTTTTCACATTTTCATTTTCTTTTGCACTACCACTGGGCTGATTTCAACCAAACTTATTACAAAGCATCACTGTGTGAAGGGGATTCAAGTTTGTTCAAATGAAGGGGTATGATCGGGCCACAATGGGGGAAGGGATCAAATTTCTACATTAGAAGATATAGAGGAAAATCTTTAAAAATCAATAAGTCCACAAAGTGGGGGGGGGGGGGGGGGGGGGGGTAGAGAAAAAGAGAAAAATCTTCTTACAAATACTAAAACACCAAAAAGGGCCTGGTATTCACAATAAAAATATTTGGGTAAAAATCTGCGGATTTTTTAACTTCCTGACCAAAATCTACTGTACTTAGTTTTCAAGATGATTTTGAGACTGTAATGCTGATTTGATTAGAGTTATGGCTATTGTTGCTCAGTTGAGCAATGTGGCCCCTAGGCCTTTTGTTTTTATTTTAAATTTCTGTATAAAATATTGATACATGGCATAAACTGTTCTTACATCTTTGTCCCAATGTAGTGTAAACCAATCCATGTGATGATATATTAATAGCAAATATTTGATAGTTATTATTTTATCTTATCAATTTAGAGGGGATAAACTTTTTTGGTCTATTTGTTTGTCTTTTTGACTGCTCACTTTAGTGATACCGAAGCACCATAAACGTTAAAATTTATTCATTAAAAGACTACCGATGTTCATACATTTCATATATATAGAATGGGTTTTAATATTTAAAATATTCTATTAAATTAATTTATTTTAAAAATACAATGTGTTAAACTGAGTGATTTTTTTTTAAGATCATTTAAAAATACCGGCACAAATCTAGAAAGACAAGCAAAATTAACTTACCTTAGAAAATCTGGCCAAGAAAAATCAGAAGAACACAATGTGCCTTTATTTTCTTCAGATCTTAAAGATGTTACCTGTCTGTGGAAAACTTGACAAAAATCCTTATTTTCCAAACAATTAGACATAGCAACATAGAACTGAGATTGTTAATTTGGTCTGTGTTGCTATGGTTATTGTTACTTCAGTGTCCCAATTCTCTGTATAGATTAACGTCATATTCATTAGCAACCTTATTATTACCTTGAGTATTTTAGCACATCATTTCTGTGGATCACAAACTACTTCATATGCCATAGTCAACTTGTGACAAATTGATGCGAAATTATTTTGTCCTGTATATGGTGAACAAAACAATGGTGGCGTTGTGAAATTGAGGCCAAAAAAATCTTGGTTTCGTTCTTTGTTACATTCAGTGGAGATAAAAAAATTAATGGAAAATGTTTAATTTGATTCAACTTTTGAATCAGATGAGAGGATTGGGGAAATGTAATGAAGAAGCAGGTAATTAAATACATTGTTGTTCTTATGAATTTATGATCTCAGATATCAACTTTTGCAAAAAAATTTTTCGAGTAAAACCTTTTTTATCATGGTTTGATTAGTTCTAGACAAAACTAATAAATGTAATAAAGGTTTACTTTTATTATTTTTTAAAATAAAGCAGTATTTCAAAATTTAAATAATTCTCTAAAAGTAAAGGGAAATTACTTTTATAAGTATGTTTGACTATATATGGAAAACTTAAATTTAAGCATGTCCAGATTCCAGAGCAAACATTGCATGTAAACTTTAAGAAAAAAAGCTGTCAATGATTAGCAAGATTTCAGAGCCTTTCTGTACGATGAACTGAAACTGTCCAACAAGGCAAATAATCAAACTCATCTATATCACTGGATGATTATAGTCTTTGACTGCATGGCCACCTTCCTGGCTTTGTAATTATTGATTAGGTAAACAATATATTTTATTAAAAAAAAAAAGCCAACCAAGTTCATATGTTTGTGAAAATTATGCAACATTTTCAGTTTGAATGAGTCCTTTCTGTATTCAAAGTATTTTAGAAATGAACTATTATTTATTTACACGGGTCTGGTTGAAAACGACTAGCGTAAGTTTATTTCCACAAGTTTATTTACATTTATATATACAGAGATGAACAACTAGTTCATGTCATGACAACTAATTTCAGTGATCAGAGATTGCTCTGCAATCATTTTACGAATATGTATTCTTTATTTCTAAAAAAATAATTTTAAAAACGATACGCAATTACGAGCCTTAGAATTTCTGTGTTATTTCCATTATCTTCAAATTCATATGAACCACCAAACAAGCAATTTATGAATCATAAAAATGAACATATTGCAGTTCAGTGGGATATATATACCAAAAAATATTTGAAAATGTAAATACTAGTATTGATATGCACTTTATTTTCTATTGTTGTGATGTTGACGTTTTGTTGTCCTTTATTGTAGAGTTTGACGGGGACACTGTACTGTGTAGAGTATGTGGAGATAAAGCCAGTGGGTTTCATTATGGAGTGCACGCTTGTGAAGGATGCAAGGTAGGTGGACTAGTGGATCTGCCGAGTTTATAACCGACGGGTTTTCCAACGGAAAAATCCGGTTATTAAAATGGTGAAAATGGCGGGTGGGCAGGCTACTGCCAAAGGGTACCCTTATTGTACGGATAACTCCTCCTACAGTTTTCAAGATAGGAAGTTGTTCTTTTGCAGATCAATTGTACATATATCAGAGGTGTGCATATTGCTAGGATTTTGATTTCTGATAATTTAAAAAAAAATACCAGCTTTTGAACTTAGTCATTTTTTGGCAAAATATTGCTTATGGGTACTCCATTTCACTGGATATGGTAGGTAGTGTTTATCAATTCAGGGTTGAAATGGATTATGGATACAGTTCACATTAAAGAAAACCTGGTTTACTGTCACTTTGACAGCTTTTCACTTTATCAATGATTTGATTAAATCTCCGGATCTTAGTCATACAACTCATACAACTTGCATAATGTGCTATATCGAAAGTCACTACTACCGTGTTCAGGTAGTATCAAGAATTACGGCTTGAAAAAATGGGGTAAAATTTTAGTCCTATGTACAACACACTTTTAATCAAAATTTAGCTGAAAAAAAGTGTCTGTTATACACGTGACATTACGGTTATATACATTTTAGAATTGCTCTATAAAACCAATTCAGCAATTCAGAAATGAACTGATTTCTGTTCAATCCAAATACTTTTCATGAAAATAGGTGAATGTATATTTGTCAATATCTTTTTTTCTTATTTGCATTCTCATTTTGAAAAAAAAAATGACATAATTAATGGAATTGTTACTTCAAGAAAAAAAGCTAGAGATGGATATTGTCTTTCATTCTTAACCTCAGAACCACAGAACTAATAATTTGTAAATTACAAGCAAACGATGTGATATCACCTCCATTAATCTTTATGGTCAAAATCAAAAATGGTGGAAATATTTTGAACAACATAACATGGCACTGTGCATTTTATTACATATGAATAGAAAATTTGTAAATAAGCTCCTTCGGTCAAGTTTGGGACACTGTATCTCAGGTGAGTGATGTAGCCCATTGGCCTCTTGTTCTAGTTCTATTGTGGAATGCAAAACTCAAACTGGCATTGGTGTTGCATTAATATGTATGCCTGACTCCTGTATGGCATAATTTCCTATCGCCTATGAGTTTTAACTGAATTAATAGTTAATAGAAAAGCTCATAGTTAAAATCATCCCTCAAGTGTGTTTAGTATATTTGACATTATGAATAGCTGCTTAATATCACATGTAAAATTTTGCAGGGGTTTTTCCGCCGCAGTATACAGCAAAAGATACAGTACCGACCATGTCTTAAGAATCAACAGTGCAATATCATGAGGGTCAACAGAAATCGCTGTCAGTACTGCAGGTGTGTACTGGTCAAGTGGTCAAGATTCTTTCTCCTCAGTCATGGGAGACAGAGTCGTGTTCAAGTACTGTCTTCTGAAAAAGAAGACAGTCATTATGTATATAGTGAGATCTTACCTTTTGCATGGTTACCTGGTGAAGAGTGAATAAAGCATCATGGCTATTCTTAATTCTTAAAGACTGAATTATAGATTTAAAACAAAACATCAACAAACCAGTGATGATATCACATGCATTTAGCCACTCTTCTTACCTTATGTTCTTCAGAAATTTTATCTTCAGAAGTTATGAAGTTTTGCAATGAAATTTTCAGATCTGAATTAAAATATGTAGATGTTTCAAAGTGCATATTTTTCTTGCTTTAGGGCGAGTTTTTATAATTTTATTACATTTGTGACATTACGAGCTCAACCCTTGTACTTGTAAAAAGTGAGTGCTTCTTCTGATTATATAATAATTAAAAATTTGCTTCTTTGTACCATCAGGTTGAAGAAATGCATTGCAGTTGGAATGTCTCGAGATGGTAAGAGAATTTAAAGGTTTAGAATGATTAATTCTTCAAATGTTAATATGTCAATCAATGAAAAGTAATTAGTGTTAGAAACTGGGGTTAAGAAATTTTTCTATTTAACTCTTTAATCTACTTATCATCTTTTTTGTTCTCAAGTCACCTGAAATATCAAATGCAGATTTTACATTTTGTAACTGCTGTTTAATTCAGGTCAATGATTCTCCTGGAGAAAGTTAAAAATGTCCAACCTTAAATATATATTTATAAAAAATCAGTGGAAACAATTATTGAATCACATCAAAATGTTGTACATATATTGCATAAAGCTGTATGTGTTTTTGGTGAGAGATTGTTCTGCAATTAATCTAATAGCATTATTGTTTTATAACGTTCTTGGCGTCAGACACAGATATTGAGTATGATTTTTAGGTTGATGTGGATTATAATGATAATTTAATGTCATTTATTCTGTACAATACATTATCAAAACAACTACATTTTCTTTGACAGCTGTACGCTTTGGTCGAGTTCCAAAGAAGGAGAAAGCTCGCATCATTGAACAAATGCAGAAAAACACGATGCACTCGCAGACTAGTCAGATGATGACGATGTTTCAGAACAGCAGGGATCTCATTCAGGCCATCGTAACGGCTCATCACCACACGTGTGTCTTCACACACGGCAATGTACGACAAATGAGGGAAGATGCCATCAAGAATAACAACTTTGTCAACTGCCCTGCTCAAATGGTAAAAACTTCCATATTTAGTTTTTTATAAGAAAGAATTGTCATAACAATGGTTAAAATGTAATTAGTTCTCCTTCTGGTAAAATTGAAAGCGGCTTATATATACCAGTAGATTCCCTCTCCATCTTCCTTCCGTCTGTTAGTCTTTCACAACACCATACCTATTGCAATTGGTCTTCGTCCGTCGTCGTGCGCCGTGCGTTAACAATTTTACATTTTTAACTTCTTCTTGAAAACTACCTGGCCAATCGTTACCATTTTTTGTGTGAAGCATCTCTATGGTAAGAAGAATCTAAATTGTGAAATTCATGGCTCTACCACCCCTGGGGTGCCACGGGCGGGGCCAAATAAGCAAAAAAAAGCCAAATTTTCAAAAATCTTCTTCTCTTCTCCCACACATGCGAGGAAAAAAAAAGGTTGCATAGTTATGATGTCCATGAAGCCCTCTACCAAAATTGTGACATTCATGGCCCATGATGTCCATGAAGCCCTCTACCAAAATTGTGACATTCATGGCCCCTGGGTCAGGGGTTCTGGCTCTAGGGTGGGGCCAATATGGCCATATAGTAAAAATGTATTAAATCTTAGAAAATCTTCTTCTCTACTCCCATGTATATTTATTAAAAACTAAATGCATGATTATGATGTCCATGAAGCCCTCTACTAAAATTGTGAAATTCATGACCCAGAGGTTCAGGCGCTAGGGTGGGGCCAATATGGCCATATAGTACAAATGTATTAAATCTTAGAAAATCTTCTTCTCTACTCCCATGTATATTTATTAAAAACTAAATGCATGGTTATGATGTCCATGAAGCCCTCTACCAAAATTGTGAAATTCATTACCCCTGTGTAAGGGGTTTTGGCTCTAGGGTGGGGCCAATATGGCCATATAGTAAAAATGTATTAAATCTTAAAAAATCTTCTTCTTTACTCCCACACATGTGGGCAAAAAACTGAATACATGGTTATGATGTCCACTAACTCCTCTACCAAAATTGTGAAATTCATGGCCCCTGGGTCAGGAGTTCAGGACTTGGGGGGGGGGGGGGGGGCGCAATATAGTGTTAATGCATATAATGTTTAAAAATCTTCTTCTCTATTCTCACACATCTGTATGAAAAACTGACTTCATAATTATGTTTACCAGGAAGTTCTCTACTAAAATTTTAAATTTCATGTCACCTGGAGTATGGGTTTTGACTCTGGGGCAGGGCCAAAATGGATGTATAGGTGTTAATGCATATAATGTTTAAAAATTATCTTCTTTGCTCCCACACACCTAAAAGGAAAACTGAATTCATGATTTTGTAGACCAGATCTTTAAGTTTTTCACCAAAATTATAGGTTTCATAGTTCTTTTTGAAAGATTTAAGGCAGGGAGGTGGTCGTCATTACAGATTTATAATTTTTCTACTCCAGAATGAAAAATAATTAAATGCATATATGAGACTCCTCAACAAGTTTGTGTATGGGTTATATGCTACTCAGGTGACCGTTAAGGCCAATTGGCCTCTTGTTTTTCTTTTGTACGGTTTTAAGAAATGATTTAAAACTTGTTTCAAGTATGAAATAAGGTATGTTTGATGTACAAGTGTTATAACAAATAACTCTTACATTTGACTTGATTTTCAGTTTAGGTTTGTGCTACTCTTAATAAATATTTGGTAAATATACTGTAAATGTATTACATTTGATGTGACCAATATTGTATGGATTTGAATTAGCTTATTTTTGGATGCACTTATTCTTATACATAAATGATTGGCATTTAGGGGTGTACTTGATTTATCGGAAGCTGCTTTCTGCCAAAAACGCTAAAAAGAATACACAGCCATATATCATCAGTTTACAGTATCTTATGATTATCAACTTTACTATCAATGAATGCTTTTATTATGAAGGCATGCACAGTGTATTTAGAAAGATCACAATAAATGCAAATACATGTATTTTCTTTCCAATTATTAGTAAGATTACACTTTTTATCATTTAAACAGTACACTCTACATTCTACAATCATAGTTATTTGACATGTAATTACATACATGTTATTATAACTATTGTTAAGATATTTGAAGCCTTCAACTTTTCCTACATTTGAGGCTGACATGTATTTTCTATCCCATAGTTTTGACATTTTGTTTTTATTATGAGTTTGAAGGTTCTTTTGGACAAGACAGATGTAAGATTTTAGTTCCCCCAGACCTCATTGATGGGACCATAACTGCCAAAAATGAACTCAAATTTCAAAGATCACTGTATGGAAGGGAATAATTCTGTCCATGAAACCCTTCTATACTTAAATTTGGTGGAAGGTTAGACAAGCATACCCACCTGAATTTATTAAATTAAAATTGATTGGTTAGCTTGAAACTGTTCGAATCTTTATTCCCAGACTATGAGCATTGAAAAAAATGGTAAACATGTACTAGTATGCAATGAACTGGTTGCTAATACCGGTAGTATCAGCGTATTGATTTTATGTTTGTCATACTACATGTTCAGACACCTGCATCAATATACAGTCCAGATGTTATTAATGTCCCTCTAACTACTTTGGTAGATATTGATTTACAAAATGAACTTGGGAAATTATTCAACTGTCATTGTTTATGATGAAAAGAAGGGAAAACAAGTAGAGAAAGATATCAGTTTTCTTCAGCAAAGAAGATAAAGCCTTATTTATGATTGGATATCATCCTAATTTATAGGTCACCTGAGTAAACTCGGGTGACCTATTGCTATCCGTTTTCGTCCATTGTCGTGCATTAACAATTTTACATTTTTAACTTCTTCTTAAAAACTACAAGGCTAATTGTTACCATTTTTGGTGTGAGGCATCTCTATTGTAAGAGGAATCTAAATTGTGAAATTCATGGCTCTACCACCCCTGGGGCACCACAAGTGGGGCCAAATATGCAAAAGCCAAATTTTCAAAAATCTTCTTCTCTACTCCCACACATGTGAGGAAAAAAATAGTTGCATGGTTATGATATCCATGAAGCCCTCTACCAAAATTGTGAAATTCATGGCCCCTGGGTCAGGGTTTCTGGCTCTAGGGTGGGGCCAATATGGCCATATAGTAAAAATGTATTAAATCTTAAAAAATCTTCTTCTTTACTCCCAAACATGTGGGCAAAAAACTGAATTCATGGTTATGATGTCCACTAACTCCTCTACCTAAATTGTGAAATTCATGGCCCCTGGGTCAGGGGTTCAGGACATGGGGGTTGGGCAATATGGCAATATAGTGTTAATGCATATAATGTTTTAAAATCTTCTTCTCTATTCTCACACATCTGTATGAAAAACTGACTTCATAATTATGTTTACCAGGAAAACTACTACTAACTACTAAAATTTTAAATTTCATATCCCCTGGAGTATGGGTTTTGACTATAAGGCAGGGCCAAAATGGATGTATAGGTGTTAATGCATATAATGTTAAAAAATTATCTTCTTTGCTCCCACACACCTGAGAGGAAAACTGAATTCATTATTTAGTAGACCAGATCTTTAAGTTTTTCACCAAAATTATAGGTTTCATAGTTCTTTTTGAAAGATTTAAGGCAGGGAGGTGGTCGTCATTACAGATTTATAATTTTTCTACTCCAGAATGAAACCCATACGGGTAAATGAATATATGAGACTCCTCAACAAGTTTGTGTATGGGTGATATGCTACTCAGGTGACCATGAAGGCCTATTGGCTTCTTGTTATCAAAACTCCTCTTATACATTTTAATGCTTGCCACAAGAAACATTAGACACATTGATCAGTTATGTTGTCATACTTGTGGAATAACATATCATCACAAAATGGCTGACCTGTAATTGAAACAACATTTTGTTTTATTAAAAGGATTTTATCGATGGCAATATGTAACATACTCCATAGCCGAGTGGATAAAATGTCAGGCTTGTGATCTGTACATCCCAAGTTGAATTCGGCTTTTGTTGTTACTTTATAATACTGATTATTTTAAATATTTTTTTTATTCCCAAACTGTAAATTTTTGCATAATTGACGTATGTCATTGTCGGAAACCCATGGTTGGTGTCACTTCTCTGATGTAAGAGAAGTAAAACTGACTGTGGGTTTCCAACAATGGACATATGTACAGTTCATTCAACATTACATCTTTCATAATCCAATAATTTACTGTAAATTTGGACTTTTTCCAGGTGTGTTATTCCACCTTACATAGAATGATAATTGATTTGACTTTGTTAATTGAGAGGGCAGTTGGTGAGACTGTGAGGGGCAACACCCTGTCTGTTTTAACTAATTTCACTGAATTAAACACAATTCACTGTACTGCCTAGCTTACTGAGCTAATCACAAATGACGTCTATTATGCACTGAAAGGAGGGATGGGGCTCTTCCATTCCGTGACATTATTTTGTTTTGTTGATTATATTTTGATTATGATGTACATGTACTTTCATCCATACATAGATCTCAAGGTGTTCCCTCACCCCCTTAAGAATCACTTGAAATTTGTAATCAACATTAAATACAGTCAAATTAACCAAACTCTTTTTTGTCTGGGAGTAGGAAAAAGTCTATATAATGGCTATAAACCATTGAGCTTCATTAATGAAAGTCCTTATGATTTGCTTCAGGCCTGCCCTCTGAACGGTAACGTAACACAATCCTCGGAGGACACACAGGGCTGGTCGGATATGTCCGAGTTCTTTACGCCTGCCATCAAGTCCGTCGTAGATTTTGCCAAAGCTATTCCTGGATTCTGCTTTCTAAGCCAAGATGATCAAGTGACTCTGTTAAAGGTAATTTAGTATACTTTGCAAAGGTATTCAAGTCCATTTAATGCTGCAGTCAGTAATATGGGAATTTGTAATAAAATTATTTTAATCAAATGTCTTTGTTTCATATGAGATTTTTTGTCTTTGGACCATTATGTTGTCAACAAAATCGTTAAGAGTAAAAAAAACCAATAGATTAAGAGAAATTGCATGACAATTAAAAACTCTATGGATAAAACAATACTGGTACCCATGAAGTGTGTGTATTTTTTTTAAAATTTAACATGATAAAATTAACAACCCTGAAATCATATCTAAATGTGTTATATTTTTTGTTTTGCAGGCAGCTACATTTGAGGTTCTGCTGGTGCGCATGGCATGCCTCTTTGATCCCGAATCCAATACAATGATGTTCACCTGTGGCAGAATGTTCAAAAGAGAAGTCTCACAGGTATCATGAACTACTGAATTGTTACACACGTATACCCGGTAAATGTTGTCTAGTCTATTTAATCATACAAACTGACAGGGCCAAAATTTTCAGGAAAAAGTTGCCAAAATTATTTTGGTCTCATGTACAAGACCAGAATATTGAGACAAGATCAAACAGTGCTATTACAAGGAGTGCTAGGACTTCTTCCATTTTTTAGATTCTGGAATGTGTTCAGAAGTGACAAATGCACTGTCTTTTATACACACTTGAATTTTTGGGAGTTGATTTTAATCAGCTCTCCTACGTAGTAACTCAGACAAACCTAAAGTGAAACAGTGTTTGGACCTCAGCACAAATCATTGCTGCTGACAAGACTTAGTTCTTGAAAATAATTGATGAATTCGATGTAATGTATGCTAAAGCAATGTTTTTCAGGGAAACTTATTTATAAATACCTTGAAAAAAGTCAGATTTTAAATGGTACGAACAATTTAAATATTTTTTGTAGTCGTTTGTATTCCTACGCCAGGGTTCAATATAGTCTCGTTCAACTCGACGCTCGGCTGTCACCATAAATCCTTGTCGGAGATTTATGGTGTCAGCCAAGCGTTTGGTTGAACGAGACTAGAGTTCAATATTGCTTGGATCCACACAAATTTTGAGAAATATTTCTATCACTGATACATAGTTTGAATTAATTAATTTTATCTTTGAATATTATTTAACATTATTCATATGGGGGTTTCTCGACATTCTTGTAGAAAAAGTCAAAAAATTCATATTATAGAAATGTGTGTAATTCAAATTAGAAACTACATGTACCGGTACTTGTCACGCAAAATAACATATCATTCTTTTAAAATAAATAAACATCGACAAAATCAACTCCCGTCAGTTCTTCAGTACTTTGTTTCTTGATGGGACTCAACATTCCAAAAAAAATTATGTTAACAAAAGAATTCCACGTAATCACACATGTAAATGCATAAGAAAGGCAAATGAAAGATTCATATACATGACTTTTCACAATGAATATGGATGATTTAAGTTACCATGATTTTAGTCATCCATATGGTGATTTCATGTACGACTTTGCCTAACCTATGGTGATTACATGTATGACTTTGTCTAACCTATTGGCAGTTCTTCACTTGATTTTTATCCCTAAAATTAGTTACCCATCATAAACCTGTAATACACTATCATTATAAACAGTACATAATTTTTTTTTTTATAAAAAATGCCATTGACATATTATTTTTTATTCAACATGGGAAAGCATATTGATTATTTGTAGACTCGCGATGTAGTAAAGATTTATGAAGATTTTCAGGTGGAACATTTCAGCCATTGGGCATGAAATACATAGGTGATAATAACCCTATTTCATCACTTGCTTCGTTTTCATCATTATCATCAATAGATCAGAACTACATTTAGACTATACGGTCAATATAGCATAATTAGGGATAGGCAGAAAAAGCTGGATAAATTCTGTTGTATTCTGGTAAAGTGATAATCATGCAATGACGAGTAGATGTAAAGATTTTGTGACCCAAATCTCAGCTATGTTGGTTATGTGAGATAAGGCATGAAAAACATGGATAGGAAAACAAGATAATAGGGCAAACTTAGTAAAAAAACTTGATCCTTTCAAGTTTTCATTCAGCTGTTCAATTGTGTCAGGTTATCATTAAGATGCAAACTTGACCTAATGTCCTATACTCTGTCCCAAGATATCCTTGATTCACACTTTGCTTAATTACTCGATATTTATAAATACCTCAGGGTTCAAACGATGTTCATTCAAAAGTATGAAAAATTTCTAAAAGTTCTCTTTTGAAATGCTCCCTCTAGCTGATCAGGTTTCAATAAACGGCAAAAAAATGTGATGTATACGGGGATATTGTATTGCAACACGCGGATGATAACGTTGAAAAACTGTGCGAGGTATTCCAAATGGAGAAAAGATATCAACATTTTCCATTATAAATCACCATTGGAAATCAGTTTTCGTTCCTGTGAATTTTTCCAAATGAAAAATGATAAAGTTTAAATGAAATTAATTTGGAAATTTTCTGTTTCATTTATTTCAATTGCACTTTTTTTCTAAGATATGTGTATTTTTATAAAAAATCGTCCAAACTTGCTGCATAACTATCTTGGGACAGACTATAGATTTTAACATGTTTGTATTAATACCGTATAACGGGTAATTTTTACAGCTGTGATTTTTTACGAATTTGTCTTGAAATAGGTCGATTTGAATTTTTACGCGTAATATTTTTACGAATTGGACATGTCCGTAAAAATTAAAATCATTCGGGTAAAAGGGGGTGAAATTTCACCATGACTTTGTTACAGTTAACCCACATACAAATCAGAAAATCGTTTTTCTGTTTACGAGTCCTTAATTATTATGATTGTGTTAATTCAGTGAATAATATTCATATTTATTGACTGAGTGACTGAAATCTAACGTGGCATTATACGTAGTTTTAAAAAATACTCAAGACTAGATAGAAAGATCTGAACTGTTATCACCACGTGACCAAAAACGCTCAAATATACCTACATGTACAGCCGTCAGGGACTGAGCTGAAGGTCATGAACTTTACTCTCATATGCACGATGTAGAAAATTAATGTGCGGTGTTTTTTTTTTTTTACTTGTGTTAAAATTTACGCGTTTAATTTTTATGGATTTATAAAACTCGTAAAAATTAGTAAAAATTAGCAGCACGTAAAAAATACCCGTTATACGGTATTTCATTATTTGTTAGTTATATAGAACCATTTTAACAAGAGCTTTGACTTTCGATGGGAAGTAGCTATCTATTTCTTGCATCAAAACAAGATAAATGATGCTGGATTCAAGCAAAATATGCACTGATTGCAAAGTCTTAGCTCAAGAGCTTGATAGATTGTTAATTTCAAAGATCCATGGCCAAGTGGCTAGCAGTGAAATATGCAGGCCTACGTCACATTGCCGTTTGACACAAATACCCAAACTCCAAACTCTTGTTAAAATGGTTTTATGTTCCAAACAAGGAGGGAAGAAAGAAAGATGAGTTAAAACAACCCCCGTGACATAATAGATATTTATCTGAATCTTGTATTAAAATTTAATACATTGGAAGCCATCACACTTAATGATTTAAACCTTCGCTTAGTCAAAACAACTCACGATAATAATTACACATAATGTGTCTGTTATAGCCATCGGCATTGTTTACGTGTTACGTAAATCCAAGCTCAGCTTGGGTTCATAACTGGAAGTCAAACGCGCAACATAATTTACGAACCAAATCCGGAAATCGGGAGATTTTCGGGTTGTTCGACAAAAATCGGGTGAAAAGCATGACCCGCCGGGTCATAAAAAATAATCGGGTGAAGGGTTGAAAAATCGGGTGTGACCCGACGAAATCGGGTCAGTTGGCAAGTATGTATTAAATACTTGCATGTGAAGGAGAATCTATACAATACTGCTCTATGATCAATAAGTTTAAAACTTGAAGAAAAAAAACCAGTTGGTTTTCTTCACTTTTAAGTGTTGTTTAGCTGGTTCCCTTATTTGCCTTGTCATTGCCAATATCAATATTTTGTATATATAACCTTTTTTTTTTTAGACAACAAGCAGTGCTGGTTTCTTGCTTGACTCCATGTTCGACTTTGCTGATCGCTTCAACAAATTAAACCTCACGGATGAAGAAGTTGCTATATTTTCTGCCATTGTTCTCCTCTCTCCAGGTAACAAAGATTTTAATCTATTGAGTCATTGAAAATTGGACATGGAAGCAATCTCGGCAAAAACACTAACCATGCAGAGTATTTCAATGCATTATGTATTTTATGCAAGAGTTGAGTGCATAGCATGTAAATATAAAAAAAACCAAACATCTATGAGACAGAGCTTGAGTGGAGAATAAGGATATTTATGAAATTATTTTTAAATTACTGAAAATATGAGTTAGGCCCTGTGTGAAGCTGAGCAAAGTGGCCCATGTGTTTCGTTTTGTACATCGTAAGAAGTGCACCTTTCTTCTTCCGAGAATTTGACATTCTGTACACTGTATGACTGACATTACTGTATTTTCAGACCGGCCTGGCCTGAGAAATGTGGAGCAGTTGGAAAGCTTCCAGATGAAGCTGACTGAGTGTCTACAGTCCATGATTACAGCCAATCACAAAGAAGATAACACACTGTTTGCCAAACTCTTGATGAAAACAACGGACCTACGGACTCTTAATACTCTTCACTCTGAAAAATCAATTGGTATGAAATTTATTGCTATGCAATATCATTCTGATTATAGCGCCCTATTTGACTGGAAAAAAATACTGTATAACAGGAAATTAACTCAATTAAAGTTACTTTTGGCTATATTTGCTTAAATAAAAAATCAACAATTTTAATCTAGTGAATATTTATTTGAGTATAACAATGATGAAGAATTAAGATTTTCTTAATCATCTATCTTATCCTGACAACACACAACGCAAAATAAGTTTCAATTTTAAAGGCATAACAATATATAGTTGATCACGCTTAATATGATAGTTTCTTTGACAGAAAAAATTATGGTATTAAGCAGTCTATCATAATAACCGACCATGGCCATCACCTAAATCAACTATTGCGATTTGCTGCAAAATGAAAAACTGCGACCTTTTCCTACCCCGATTTTAACCTGCTATACAGTAGATTTTATCATAAAATGATGTTGGCTACATAACAATAAGACAAACATCAAAAATGTATCAGTCCACATAAAGTTATATTTGAATTTTTTGAAATGCATTTAATATTCTATTCAAAATCTATTCAATTTCTACTCATGGGTCTGAACAGTTTACACTTATATTAAATTGCCACAGTCCAGTGTATACAAGTATTGATTGTGTAGCTATTGATTTCATTCTGTTTATATATTATAACGGTATTGTTTGTGAAGTTAAGTAAGGTGTCACACATCATGCTGGCTTAGTCTTTGTTGTATAAGCTCAAAGATTCTATTCTTGTTTTGCTTTTGATGATTATAAATCTTATACTTTTCAAAAGGTCAAAACGAGAAAAATGGATCAGATAAATCACTGGACCAGACTACTGCCAACATGGACATGAATGATCAAGTGGATTCATCAATGTATGTCTTGTTATTACACTCTTCAAAATCATTCATTATATAATATTCAAAAACAAAAATCAAGTGTAAAATGTGGTAAAGGATAAAATACAAGAAGGAAAGAGATAGATTTAATTGAATTTCTTTAATTTCTTGAAACTTTGAACTGGTTTATATAGAGTTGCTCATCTTTACAGATCAGAGGGATCAACTGTATCAGACAACTCTTCCATCCCCACAAGTCTGTCAGGAGCTACTGGCTACGACTCTGGAATCTTTGAAGGAATACCCATAGTTCCTCAACGTCAGTCCTTGGAGACAACACATCCCCACTTGGTACTTAAAACACCATATGGAACTTTTTATCGAGAGGATTCACTTGGATACTATGGCCTGGTATCAGATCAGCCAATCAGAAGGTGTCACACACTGGAAAGAGATACTCTCTCCAGGCCGCGACTGCACACAATCGAAGAGCGTAGACGATACACACTGGACAAGGAGTACATGGACAGAAAGGTTCACACCCTCAGTGAGAGATTTCAGATGGAAAAAGCAGCACTGCGTGGAAACAGCATGCCCCCATCTCTAGCGGGCAGTGCTGCCTCAAGCCCCATTCCTCCACAGTTCTTTCTGGACACTAGAAGTCCAGAGCTAAAACCTGTCACGTCTACAGAATCTCATAGTGCAAATAACAGCTTAAGAGGAAGCCCCATGTTCAGTTCAGATAACTTTATTCCCATTCCTTCAACGTCTCCAAAACCAGGATCCCCCAATTTCAGATCTCGCTCAGGATCCATGGGTATGGATGATTATTCTCAATTGCGTCCAAGGTGTTACAGTTTCCATATGAACAGTGAGGGTAAGGCGGCCCGGGACCCCTCCAGAGAAGCTCTGCAGGAGAGTTACACAATGTCAGCGGAGATGAGGCGGGGCAGTGTTGGGGCAGTGTACGGACTCCATCACAAGAAGAAGTCCTTGCTGGTGGATCGCCACCCTCGCTATCTGTCACGACTCTCCGACTCCATCGTCAAGAGAGTGGATAAAATTAAGAGCCAGGAGACTAAGAAAGTAAGTTACACTTTGTTTGAACTTGATTTGTTTTTTATTATTCATTAGAAAGCTGAAATTTGAAATTGTGCACAGTTTGGGTTGTTTTTTGTAAATTGTACCATAATAAATAGCCCCAACATCTGGACCAAAATAAATGTTATTTATTTTAATTTTTCAAAACTCATTCACTTGTTTTCAACTGAATTTAGAAGAGTACTTTGTTTCATTGAAGTTTGTCTGATGATTTGATTGATATGTTGGTTGTGTTTTCTCATTTGAATGTTAAAAATTCTAATTGCAGATGTCAGATTCTTATGAAAATCTGCCAGCTGTTCAGCTCCCCGTTCAGCCGGAGCAGGTCACTTGGCTCCCTCCCTCCACTTCTAGTCAAGTGTCTGCTGCAGCAGGAGCTCCCCCTACCCAAACTGTAGACCAGAAAAATCCAGATCCAGCCAGCACAGACCAGCCACTTCCTGGCTCCCCTGTCGCTATGGACATGGATGATGATCAGAGTGTGGATAATCAAGAATCCAGTTCTGTTTTCCACAAAAAGTTTGACAAACTGAGGAAGCATTTGATTCCTACGGATAATGAAGAGTCTGAGAGAAAGTCCAAGGAGGAAGAAGAAGTGATGTTGGATGAAGACACCAATGCCTCCACTCAAGACAACTTCATCAATGAAAGAAATGATGAATCCCAATCAATGGATGACATACCAAACAAAGACTTGGAGAAGTTACATATTAATGATGACATCAAAGATAAGAAGACCAAGTCTGCAGTGGAGAGCCATCCTCAGCTTCTGGCACACCTAAACTCAAGCACTCCCAGTCTGCAGATGGGCTTCTTGAAGCTTCCACTTCAGGTGTCTCCCAAACAAACAACGACAGCTTCATCGTCTCAAGTCTTGCTGAATATTCCCAAAGTCAGTGGCAGGCCATCTACTGTCGCCAAAGAACTGCCCACTCTTGCTTCTCAGCTAAACAGTGCTCCTCTTAGCCATACTTCTCCTTTCAGTCGCCTTGTGGATCAGAGCAACCGCAGAGACAACATGCACTCGGAGACAATGAGCCACCTGAAGGACAAACTCATGCGCAAGTACGACAGTATGGAAAACTTGGACAAAACTGGTCAAGTCCCACCTCATCAGTCCCAGCAGGCCAGTGAAAACGACAAGCACCCCCCAAAGATCTCATCCTCAGCCTCTTCCCCAAACATCCCTGCCAGGCTCTACCCACCAGGCATGTGTTCTGACAATGTCAGTGGCATGTTTTCTCAGACGGGGATGCCTCACATGCATCCAGCCTTCATGGGATCATCTGGATCCGGATTTGTTCCCAGGATGTTCATTATGCCTGGTTACAATCAGCACCTGGCGGGAATGCAGCAGTTAGCGCAGATTTATGCTAAAAGTGTCGATCAAGAGAGAAGGTATGCTCAATATATTTTTAACGGTGAACAATTATTTTTATGTATTTATGTTCTAAATAGGGTCAGAACTCGGAGATGAAATTTGTTTTTTTAATGATTTACTTTTTTTAACATTCAGAAAGGACCAAGTCCATTTGCAAAGTTCTGATGGAAGTGAAGAAGGAGACAGGAAAACTCATGAGGGAAACTACGGTCCAGAGCCAACTTTAGAGCAAAGAATTAAAACAGAAATGAACTGAGGTTACCTTTAGTAAGTACTGGGTTGGAATTGCTATGGAATTTAAAAGCTGCAGTGTTCAGACATTTAGGAATTACTTGGTTTGAGATAAAAGTATCACAATGATATCTAATGTATTTAAGAATTTTGGCATTTGGTTTATACATATATATTTTCAAATCCAACCAATTTCTGATAAAATTGAGTACTGTAATAAGAATTAATATTCTTTGACTTATTCCAAGTAGTGTATCGTACTTTGATATGTGATTTTTTTTTCTATAGCAAATTGAGATGCTTGCAGATCACCCATGGAGTTTTGTCATCACCAACACCTTTTCAAAAGCTTCTCTGTTTGACTTTTTGTCTCAACTTTCATCAAAGTGCTAACTGGTCCCCCGTCTTTTCTTGGGATCAACTGGTATCCATCCCCTCAAATTGATTCAGCAGTGCTGACAACTATGTATTACATGTAGTGTAACTTAGATACCGATTGTACATATGTGTTTAACAGTGAGAATGATCTATTTTTGGAGATTTGTTACTAGGAAGTTGGTTAGAGCTGGTACTCTTCTATATGTTGTCCACTCTGTGTTGTTACCTTTGAAACTCCTTGCTATCATTTTACCCTTTCCCCGGATCTCTATGATTTTTTAGCTCCTTATTTTAAAGAATGATATAAACTTGTTGTTTTTTATCATTTTATTCTGCCTTAGCATAACTGAAGATTATATCTGCCACTTTTTTCCTTTTTTGTAATGTTTTACTTGTGGATAATGATTACTTGTGTATTATTAATTAATATGTCAGGTAGTGTTATATACAATACTAAGTGACTTACATGGTTATCACAAATACGATTTTCTACCAATCAAGATGCCATTGATATACATGTAGATTCTATGTATTTGTGGTGAATGTTCAAGAACTTGTGTGAAATGAAAATTGTTTTTTTAATGAACATTTTTGGATTTCTGTGGAATTTGATGAAACATTCACCGAGAAGCATTGACAGAAAAGACAATTTTTCTTCTGTATATGCCACTCAAAAACTACCATTGTGTGTATCTCTCTATGGCTAGCACATTTGAAGCTAAAAATCTACAACTCGACTTGAAGATACAAAATGTGTAAAGAGATTAGACATATTTACTGTTACAAGCATGACTTGGCACCATTTCTTGTTCTGTACATATGGGACTTTGAATAGCAATGGGTGCATCTGTACTTAGGCCTACGGAGAAGGGATGATGTGAAACTGCACCTGGACTATGTACCTGGTATTTAATAAGTATTACTCTTGATAGGTAGTATTATTACTGGCAAATCAGTTTGATTCTTTGTTTTGTATCAGTTCTTAAAGATGCTAACATTAAAACTTCTATTTCTATTTTTTGCCACTGCATCTTTTCTTTCTTTTCTGATTATGTTTGAAGGGGAGAAATTCATGCCTCTTGATTTCATATTGCTATTAGTGAAATTGTTCATAGATATTCACAAATTATATTTTATTTTATTTTGAACAGAAAGTAAGAAAGAAATTATAACTATGTACATGTACATACATGAAATGTTACGAACATTTCATAACAAAAATAATATATACACTTCTCCTTTTTGTACAGTTGATGGTATGTATCTGATAATTTATTTGTTGACATTGCATTCATATAAAATGTGCAACCTTTTGACCTTGCCATAGAAGTACTATATATTAGTCCATGTACAGTTGTCTTTATATGTACATATCTCATTATATATTGGTGTGCCCATCTATTTTCCATTTTGTGCTGTGAAATCATTGTGATGTTTTTGACCCTGCATGCATTGCTTATACAATGAGATTTATTTTATATATACGAATATGTATACATCTAACAGTCAAATTTGCAATAACATATTTCTTTTGTTAAATAGATTACTGTTAATAGTTTATGATAAAAATGTGAAGAGATTGTCTTTAAATGAAACTGTGGCCAAAAAATTCTGTTTAATAAAACTTTGTCTTTTTTTTTGGGGGGGGGGGGGGGATTGGGTGTTGTATGTGAATCAAATTGCTTAAATTCTTTTACAAAAACATAGGGTTAATGTAATTAAAGGGGCATATGCATATGTACTCTCATTTGCATACACACAGGCTTTGCAAACAATATTTAACCCAATTTTTTTTTTTTGGCAAATAGTCAATAATTTTGTAAATACTTTATATGATACCATGTGCTTATATCACCTTGGTTTTGTGTAGAATGTCTTGTAAATAGCTGTGTTCTATGTTGTATACATATCTAAGGATAAAATATTTGGAGATATAAAATGATAGAATGTGTAGGATATCCACTGTTTGTGTGAAAAAAAAATCAACGGTTAAGTGCAATAATGAATATGAAAGTAAAAAGTTTCTTTGCATTTCATTTATGAAAATTTGGTCATTTCTCCCCTAAAATTTCTCTTATGAAAATATGGTGTACAAAAGACTATATTGTTGCTGAAATTATTCATTGTTTTAGATATCAGATGTTTTAATTAAACTAGGTTGTATCATTTTATCTTGGTGAGTGGAATGTTTGAAAAGAATAAAAGAAATGGAATTTTTCTTAAAGGGGCAGGGGTTGGGTTACAATTTCGGCAGTTGTTTGAAATCGGATTAAAATTAACTGGATCTTGAATAAGAATTAAATGATTAGATGGATGAATCACTTTGTTAAGTACCAATATATTATGCATACTAGCTATCCACACGCACACAAATTTACTACGTTTTTTTCCCCCAATTTCTTGTGCACATGCAGGGTACACTATTATCATGAGATCATCTCATTAATTTCATTAAAATGTGCATTACAGCAAAAATATGAATGATATAGAAAGTATAAGATATATCATATGTTATTATTTTCATTATTTAATTGTGATTAAAATTAATATGGCATGGTTAGTGCTTGTTATTTATTTAAGGAGGCAAAACAAGTTAGTTTTTTAAGTTGATTTTGCGAGATAATTGGTTTGAATGAGAACCATACCCATTATAAATAGGTATTGATAACAAATTAATTTATTTCTCAACATTGTTGATGTATTGCTTTTACATTTTATTAGCTCTACTTTTGTTTTCACTTTCATTTGAAATCTAGTTTCTGTTTTTAATTTTTTCTCCCCCTTTTAATGAATTGTTCTTTTTCATACTACAGCATGAGTATAATAAAGTTAAGTGTGATTAATTTTTTTCTTGATAAGGAATGATTTTGTTTTGCTGTAAAGAATAAATGTTAATTTCTTGTGAGTTTATAAAACACATATTCTTAACTGGAATTTTTATTAGTGATAATTAAGGTACTTTGTTTTTGTTTTTTTTCTTCTTCAATTTTTTCATCATGTTACTTGAAGCTCATACAGTGTACTACATTTGTCGCTCTTGTAGGGTGTAGTAATTTGTCTGTTTATTAAAGTTCAGAAATAAATTGTTGTTTTATTTTTATTGGCTACATAGTGAAGAGAAGGGGGAAGTTGTTTCACAAGGCAAGCTTTAGACAGGTTAAATGGACAAAGGGGCAAAATATGGTGGTACATATATGTTACCTACACATAGATGGAATAGCATATAACACGTTATGCTTCTACCACTATTAACTTTGTTTCATCATTGCTGTGCCGTTGAATTATCATGTTCCTATTATGTGATGAAATATCGGGGCAAGTACTACTTTTGCTAATCAAACTAGCAGCTTAAAAATTAGAATGAATTTTAACGTTGAAAGGAAGGTATTCTTAAAGTTGCTGCTCGTTTTTTTTTAATTTACAACAAACAACAGCAACAAAATTGAAAATAAATACGACAACAAACAAATCGCAAAGTGGCGAGCTAATAAAGATGGCAATTAAGGTTCATTTCGATTTGAAGTTTGTATCAATTAATTATCAAACTTTATGATAAAACTGTCATATGATACATGTATGTGTTTTTGTTTTAAAATTTAATAAGAGTTGTTAATCTAGTTTTAAAGGAAACGTTATATATAATGCTGGATCTTTGTGTGCTAAAGGCATTATCACACATGTTCTTAACAAACTCTTTTTCTGAATTGGCACAGAATCTGACGTAAATTGCTTTAGTCAATGTTGATGTGTGTATTCTTCCAAAATGTCCACATCCAATGTACCTGTATTTACGGTAATACACCAACAAGTAACAATTTTAAATGTTTCATTGTCTATCGAGTATTAAGAAAACTGATTGTTGATTCATATGTAAACAGATGACTGTACGGTGACCTTGATAAGTACTATTAAATGAACAAGTAAATAATTATATACAAGCTGCGCAATTATTAGTCTGTCAATCACTCTGTTGGAAAATCCTTGGGAAATTAAAATTGGAATTTAATTGCGCAGCAGCATTATCTCACACGTCTAGGTGTGGGACAGTAATACTATATTCGTCATAATAACAGACTCTATGGAGTTCTGATATTGCATGCTTGTCACAAAGTACATGTTTTCTGGCAACCTATAACCTATACTCATGTTTTTGTACTGATGCGGGAGATTGTAAGCCCGCATCCCCCGAAGCTGTGATGGACAGTTTTGATACTGTATTTAAAACAAAAATATTGTTTTGGAATTTGATCACTGAATCTACACTCATGACCAGCGCAGGTGGTTGTGAGTAACCGAAACTGTCTGTCCCAGCCGAAAGGGTATATATACGCATGTCAATTGTTTCACAAATCAGAACAGAATTAGATCAGAACAGATTTCATGTTATACCACTATACGATCCAATAAATTTGTGAAACTTATAAAGGACATTTGACTTAGTCAATAGGAAGACAGACGGGGAGACCTTTGCGGTAAACGTCTTACATCTGTCTTAGTTATTTTGGTGCCGTGACCAGGATAAGCGAAGTGCAAAGGAAAGACAAGAAAAACTTCTCGAGGTAAGAATCCTTTTACATATCACTTATCGTCTTTGTTTTAGTGGTAATCTGAACAACGACTAACATGGCAACAGGTTATGATAGGGACGAATATAGAAAACAAATGGAACAGTTAGAACAAACCATGGCTAGTTTATGTCAAGATAATGGGGAACAGGGTAAAAGTCCTTCGGATAAGTCGCCATCAAGTAGTAGAGAATCAATTCATGAAACTAGGGAGCATAGGCGTCGGAAGCAAATTGAAAGTGGGGGGGCTAGACTAATCCTAGAAATATTGAGAAAACAGTAATTCCCAAAATCATGGAAATCCTAATCCGGGGGGGGGGGGGGGGGGGGGGGGGGAGTATACCTATACTTCCAAAAAACAAATTACTTACCCAAAATTTTTTCCCAAACTCATGAAATTCCTAATCCGTGGGGGGGGGGGGGGGGAGGCGGGGCTAGTATGCTTCTGAATCTAACTTCTCAATCTTTCAAGATTGATTTTGGAACAATAATCTTTCCTGCGAGAAAAAGTGGGGGGGCTGAACCCTCTATCATGCTATGTTTCTAATGGTTAGGTATAACTTTGCAAAAAAAGTGGGGGGGGGGGGCTAAGCCCCCCCTAGCCCCCCCCCCCCCGGATCCGACGCCTATGGGGAGTATCAGTTCCATGAACCCAGACACCCGAAGCCGGATGACGAAAAGGATTTTTTTATAAGTCAAGTAAAGGCGGTGACAGCCGCTCTATCAGTGCCCTCATCCTCCGTAATCACTCCTTTTGAGGGAGACCCCAGAAAATTTAAACAGTGGCTAAAAGAGGTAGAGAAATATGCGGTAATGTCCGGAAAACCGGGGCAAGAAATCCCGATGTTAGCATATATAACTAGCAAAGGGTCCGTAGGGGATTTTATAAAAAAAGGTATCGACGAAACGGCAGCAGCCGAAGAAGTGCCATCATGGCATGATCTTAGGGCCTCATTGCAAAATAGATTTGCAGAAATAATGGAACCCCATCATGCATTAGCGGTGATGCGGAGAACAAGACAAAACTCTAACTTGATACTAACTCTTTAAAAAGAGACTGGTACGTCACTGGAAAGTTCATCCGAATTAGGGGAGATCAAGGATGCTTTCCTGCTCTGGGCACCAGGCAGAAGAAATCTCCCTCCGGGATATTTTTTTTGTTTGGGGGACGTATGTAAACAGATGACTATACGGTGACCTTGATAAGTACTATTAAATGAATTATTATTAAAAAATTTAACAAATAAAATAATTATAAACAAGCTGCGCAATTATTAATCCAATGTTATACCACCACTATACGATCCAATAAATTTGTGAAACTTATACTGGACATTTGACTTAGTCAAAAGCAAGGCAGACGGGGAGACTTTCGCGGCAAACGTCTTACACATAGCTCTGCTGAAACTAACAGGACTGAAATCTGCAAGATCCATTTGTAACCAGTCGAAACCTTCCGCAGCCGAAGAAAAATCACAAACTGCAAAAAATATTCATGGTGATTCAGACTAAAACTCCCATATATAGAACCATTTTAACAAGGCCTTGGACTTTCCGTAGGACGTAGCTATCATTTCTTGCGTCAAAACATGTTAAAAATGACGCTGGATTCAAGTGAAATATGCACCGATTGCGTAGTCTTAGCTCAAAAGCCAGACAAATCGTGCTGATTTCAATGAGCTTTCCACTGAGTGGGCAGCAATGAAATAGACAGGCCTACGTCACATTGCTGTTTGACACAACTACCCAAAGTCCAAGCTCATGTTATAATGGTTCTAAGACCTCTATCTAACGTACTGATGTACGTTGTATGATACTTCTTTGATGGTTCATGCGGATATGAAGGTAGAGATTGTTGCATATCCTCCATTTACAATTATTGTTAAAGACCATCAGCTGCATGAGTACAATATTAACCAAGCCTAAAGGCCAGCAAATTGTTGTGTATCACTCAGGCAATTTACCCCTTACAAATCATCTACATGTATATTTAAAATTCATCCGTGTGGATCAAACCATTTTTAGCAATCAAATTCAACCCCTTTTTTAGAACACTCTTTATTTTAACAAATAAAATGCTTTTTTTGGTGAATCATTGAGTGACTTATTCCACCTTTATTATCTAAATTCACAGTTTTAAACTGTAATTTGCACAAACTATATGTAATTAAGAGTTTTTAATCATAGTTTCATTATAATCGTAAAACTATATTTATCAGATACACTATGTTTCACATTCATTAATCATCGTTTTCAGCAGTATTCTATTGTTATCTTTGTAATAAACGATATATAACAAATGAAAACTTTTATAACAAACAATCGTAAACGAGAGATGACGAACTATGACTTAAACATTTGTCAATCACAGTATCATCGTAAACTATACTTTACATTCGTAAACTAAAGTTAACAGCTGTTATACATAGATTATGAATCTAAATATCCTTTATTTACGCTTTCTATATAAAACCCCGAGAATCGCATCTTTGATTGTTACAGGAATATTCTAACTATAGTTTTAATTATAAATTACAGTTTATTGTGGTGAATTACAGTTTAAGGTAACTATGCGTTAATATAAAATCTGTCGTTAAGCTGTATTTTGTATTACATTCCAAATGTAAAAATGTGCTTATTACTGTGAAGTTGGCGCCTTAAATGTCTGTAAAATGACATTTGTTAATTTTATTTTAGAGTTGTAAACCGTAATTTACAAATTGCAAAATCGTATTTTTCCAACTTCGTGTCTCGAACTAGACGGGACTGTTTAAAAACTTCGAGATATCCGAGTATTCGACACAGCGTTCGAGATATCAAAGTTCAGCTGTATTTATTAAATGCAATATTTCTTGTATAGTACAATTCCATGCTTACAATAGCCGCAGACATGTAGCTCTACGGGGAAGGGAAACTGGAATATTACTTATATCCCCCCCCCCCCCAAGAGCCATACAGTATATTATTTTTATTTTTCTCTGCTCTGTGTGTAACTTTTTTGTTCCTGTTCATGTTAAAAAGTTTGATGGTTTTCAGTTTTACCCAGTTGGCCAATTCGGATATGGAAAAGATTGAGAAAAAAATTCCGGCTTTCTTTTATCAGTACATGTATCAGCAAATTCAACCCCCGTCTTACTTTTGCTCTTGTGCACTCTCAACAGATAATAAAAATGAAATGTGCATTCTTGATACAATTTTAATTGAGTATTTATCATTTTTCAACAATGCATACACAATATTCATTCATAATATATAACATTTTGGACAACAATCTCACCTTAACTTAACACAGAAGTAAACAATCAGATTTATATCACATTACTGCTGTGTGAGGCTGACATCACAATCTACTAGCTCAGACTCTTGCTACTCCTCCTGATATGAATCTGATAACAATCGATTCTAAAAACAGATACAATTAAATAATGGTCGTCTAATATAAACAAAAATAAGACTTTTAAAGCACAGTGTTTCAACATTGAACTTCATAGGAGTATGGTAACAATCTTCTACATTTTAATGTTTAATCGTTTGTTGTTGCCAGAAGATATGTGTTTTATTAAATTTTTGTAATTCAAAGGCTTCAAAACTATCTTTAACAATCTTTGTTATAGATAGTTTTGAATTCTTTCTATTACATAACTTTAATATAACACATATTCCAGAGCTGGTAGATTTTAATGTCAGCATTACCAATAGTACATTTTTGTATCAGACTGTTTTTGTTATAACTGTTTTGCTGTAGTAAGCATTGCCTGTGTGTAAGAAATATGGATGTAGAGCAATAGAGAATACCCAATATCACAAATCTTGGATCAAAACAAGAAACAAATAGAAGCAACAATGGGTACACATGAAATGCATACATGTGTCCTAGTTAGTTAAAGCAAACATTTTGGGACAATGCAATATAATTGCAAGGCTAAATTAATTTTTTAACATTGTATTATTTATTTAATATGATTTTGCCTATATTTGCATCTACATGTAAGAAAGCAATTTGCAGGGAGTTCTGTAATAGAAAAATAAGCACAATTTCTGTAGTTGATGCTGCATAGCATAAATCTCTTGTTGAATGTTTTTGAGAAAATATTTATTTCCAGTGTGTATTTTGTATTTTTCATGCCATCTCATCTTGACACAAATATCCATCCATTCTAATAAGCATATAGGTCTCTTTCTCTCTCATTAGCATTTAAAAAAACTTACAACCAGGCACAAACCAAATTAACTTAAAAAGAAACAACAGAAAAGATTTAATACTGAACATAACACGACAGATCATAACATCGACGTCTCTATTCCTCAAAGTGACGGCACAGCTTACAAACAGTTTCATAACCAGTAAATAATAAATGAACCTTTGTAAAGGTCATTCTTTTCTTGAATTGTAGAGCCTTGTGTTTATAAATTTCATTTGAAAAAGTTTTCATGAAAGAAATCTGAAATTTCTTAAGTGAAAAATGTTAGAAATACTACAAGAACGAGGAATAGAAAACAGGTTATTTTTCTTCTTCACAGGCGACAAGTCATATTAACAGGATAAATTAAAGATCAATATGGTAATTCTCGTTATCTCGTCATTTCAAATGGCATAATGGACATACATATACATATAAACAAGGACAGCGATTACACATTGGTGAATTTTAGTGAGTTTTACCCTTTGAAAATGTCCTCCTTCATACTCCCTAGGAGAACAATCATATTTCTACATCACATGTTTAAAGAAAGATATTGCATCTTCACACTCACACACCCTTACTGTACACATACATCCAGCGACTTTTGTTGGTCTTTATAAATCTCAAGCATGGCCAATGTAGATACAAGTGGACATAAATCTAGACTCAAGGAATATCAGTGTGTCATGTTAAACAACCTTTTAATATTAAATGCCACTTTCATGATCTACTTTCATTTCTCAAACATACGACAGATAAAAAATCATAATTTTACCGACTTGATTAAATCTTATTTGACATTATTGAAAAAAATAATTTCATCCACAAATCCCTGACATCTGACTAAGACTGGCTATAATTGAATGAACTGATGATAAGAAGCCAGACAAGAGATTTTGTTTTTACATTTGACTCAAGGAAAGATTTCTTTGCATAATAAATTTCAACTTCTTAAAAGGCTAATAAAAATTTGAATTAGACAAGACGTAGACTTTTTCTCCACCTAACTAATGTTCCATCCACTCCTGCACTTCACCACACACTACAATAACACAGATCACATTGTACGCTTGCTTTCCTCTTTGGCTCTCTTGAAATTTTTTAACTAACTAAAAAAAACTGAGGTAATATCATATTGTGTAGTTATTACAGTCTTAATTAAAATACACAGGTATGCAAACATTCTCGTTAATGTACAAAGTAAGACGAAATAAAAACAATACAGGCCATGTGATGTTTGGTGTGAATACAAATAAAAATTCTCGTTAAACAAATCAAATAGGGTGGCTCAATCAGACTCTCTCAATAGTTTGTTTCAACCATGTTGAATCCTTCGAGTGCACTTGCTCTACCCACGAGCAACTAACACAAGCAGATGACGACCAACATTTGTATGGTGACGGACACAGTCAACTCTGCATGGTCATCTCCAGTGGAGGATTTTTTTCTAGGAGGAGGGGATTCTTTGACGGGCAATGAAAATTCTGGAAGTCGGAGCCTCACACTGTTGATGTCCCCTTGAGGACTCTGTGACAGAGGATGAAGAGTTCCCAGACAATGGACGATGTCATAGCTCCTCATTTGATTGTGTTAACTGAGAATTTGGAGAGGAGGAGGTAAAAGTCTGAGTTTGAAATGAATTCTGACCAGAAATCTGAGATGAACTTAATGCTCTGTCATAGGAGGAGAACTCTATTGTTCCTTCTGAAACAAAAAAAATAAATCTTAGATTAGCACTTTTGTTGTCAACTTTTTTTGTGATTATAACACTTTGTATCTGTTTTCTCTGGATTGACTATATTACATTCCATGCTCTCTGATATGTGTTCATAAAACTTGTTCCATAAAATGTTATCAAAAGATATTCCAGTTTCTGGTCATATCAACCATGTAAAATACCGGTAATAAAAAGTTTTAACCAACTATCTAATTAATTGTTGAATGGTTGAAGCAATTTTCATCATATGGAAATGAAAATGAAATGCAATCAAGAGCATCAAAACCTTATTTCAAAGTTTCTGTATGAGAAATTACTTGACATTTCTATAGAATCTTAAAAGACAGAGGATCCGTACCATTGCTACTTAGATCTGTGTTGGTGGCCTGATCCCGCATCCCATGATCCCGACTCATCACGCGTTTCCGCCGACGTTTGGGTTTCCCAGAATTAGCACCACCTTCACTTGTCGTCAAACTGTCACAAGAATAATGCACTCCTATGTCCCTGCTACTCCCCTGAGGGGACATTCCCATGTGGGGATCACATCCCCCACGAGAATAACTTTCCTGCTGAGAGTCTGAATTGAAATCACTGTTAAATCCTGTTGGCACTTGGCAATGGGGGGAGGGGGGACAGGCGGGTGCCTCACCCCCTCCCATGGAGTCTAAGGTCTCTATGCACTGTTGGCTATGATGAGAAGTACTGTGTACTGAACCGTCCATACTGCGGTTTATTTTATTAAAATTATTATCACTTTCATTGTAATGACTTGGTAGGTTGCCGTTCGGCACAAATGTTGTTGCCTGCAAAGGAAAAATAAAATTGTCAAAGTTGTTAACCAGTTCCTTTCATGTAAATTTCAAAGGTAAATATCTCTATATAATTTTTCAATTACTGGTAACCAGAATCAAAATAAAGATTCTACCTTTATTTATTCAATGCAATTATGTGCACTATCAGGCAATGTTTATCTTAATTTAAATGATAAATACCTGAAAATTGGGTCCACCATTATGGTTGGTGACATCAATATCTGACAATGGATTAACACTAATGTTCATTCGGGTGTAGGCATTTCCAGCATGCCCATTGGGTATTGACCCATTTACCCCATTACACCCAAACCCGCCTCCATTGGGGTATTTCTTGTGTAAACTGTCGGCGTAGATTCTCTGAGAAGAGTCCTGGAACTTCCGGCACACTGCGTCATTCATTGCATCTGAAAACACAAGTTTAATCTTAAAAAATGACCTAAAAATTGAAACTTAATTACTGCCGATATGTGTAAGACTTGAAAAAGCTATATTTATTCTCTTATTTTATTAATATTTTTCACATGTACTTGGAAATTCAAAATTACAATGAATATTCAGTCAGGAAATTTTAAGTTTGAAAATAACTTTAACAATAATCAAGGTCACTTTTTTCAAGTAAACAGATTATATTCCACCCATCATTCCCTGTAAATTACCCATCATCCTTCTCTGCTGTCTCTGCTTCCACCAGCACATGAACATGAAGATGATGAGGAGCAGCATCATGACTCCCAGGACTATTCCCAGTACCATGTACAACATCTCGCTGCTCGACTGAGTATTATTCCTCTCCTGCTCCTTGGCATCTACACTGGGGCGAGATGGAGTGGGCGGGGCTTGAGAGGGCCACTGATTGTCCACGTTTGGGATTGGTTGGCCATTGTTACCAATGGGTGGAACAAAAGGGTTACCTAAAAAGCAGTGCCAAATATAATGTGTTAAACATATGCTTAACAGCTTTTCCTAATTTTAGTTTGATGCAGGTTATGTAACTTTTCTGCATTGCTCTCTGCCTTCAAACCAGCATGAATCATGGGCCAAATAAAAATTTTGTTCAAATTTACCACACCACTATTACCAGTATTAAATAGAAAGATTTTTGACTTACCTCCCTTTGTCCTCATCACCACCTCATTGCTGAGATCACTGTGGCCTGCTGTGTTGAAGCTCTGGACTTTGATGGTGTACTCTGTGGCAGGTTTGAGGTCCTGGATCATGTAGGACCTTATAGTAGGCTCCAGTAGCTGTAGGGCGGTGAAGTTGTTGTTGGCACTGTATTCTTTGTAGTGAAGTGTAAAGCCTTCAATTGGGGATTTCTTTTTGGGTACATACTGTCAATGGCAAATAGTTATCATTAATTACATTGTTTGTGTAAACGCAATACATTTTATACTATGAAGAAAAAACGTTAACTTAACTTTCAGTCATCTGTTACTAATGGTTGCCACTTATAAAGCCATCAATTTATATCTTTATTACTTTTAAACTTGTAGTTTTAAACATAACCATCGATAAATTAATATCAACTTACATTCCATTTAACATTGAGCCCATGCATTTTCTGGAATTCAACAGGTTTGACCTCAACAATAACTGGGGCACCCTCCGGGGCCTGGGGTTCTGAGTAAGGGGCCGTCGTGAGGGTAAACTTTTTGGAGGTGGGTCCATGCTTGTTGTCATTGTTGGAGTACACAGCAGCCACTCGGAACTTATAGGTCCCCTCTGAATCACAAAAATCAATACAATGTACTTAAAATTTCATAAAGAGATAGTTATCTCCTAAATATTGCAATTATTATGAAGTAATACATGTAATAAACTCATCCAAATATCACTGTAAACAGGCTTATTTTCCGCATTATTTTCACCCCTTTTCACTTGCAAATAGTTTCATCCTGTCTTGAATTTGCCCAAAGTAAGTTGTTTTTAAAAAGAGATAATTTAAGCCAATGCAATTTGCCCAGTTTCAAATTCTCCCATAGACATGGAGAGCGAAAGGGGCGAAATTGAAACGGGGTGAATATTTCCCTGTATAAGTAGATAGCATATGGTATTGAAACTTGCATAGCTAGTGGCATGATCCATTTGCATTGCTCTTTTTTTTTTATGTAACCTTAATTTCTAGAGGAAATTTATTCTTTAGGGGACTAAGAATACCAGTAAAAATTAACATGACTTAGTTTTTTAATAAAAAAAATTGAACTAGTGACATTCCCGGACTTGCAAAGTGGACTTAATAAAGAGTCTACCAGCTTTAATGCTAATTTAATACTTGAATCAGGTTTCTTACTGACTTAAAACATATCTATCCCTATTGATTGACAAACCAAGGTAATTAATATGTCCTCAACTGGGGACAAAGATTTTAAACACTATTAAATAAAAAAGAAAAAAAAAATCCCAAACAATGAATTCTCAAATCAAAATGCTTCCTCTCATCCTCCACCTCACCTTGCTTGAGGTGGATGAGTTCATACATCCTCTGATCGCCCCTCACATCCGTATCTTCCGTCTTCCACTGGGTCTTTTTAGGTTTGATGGCGCGGTACTGAATGCGGAAGAATGTGATAGAGAGGCCATCGTTACTGGGGACGGTCCAGTTCAGCTTCACCGAAGTGTCCGACAGCTGGACAACATCAGGGGCACTGGGAGGGACTAGTTTCACTGAAATCAAGAGCTCAAAATAAACTGACAAATAAAACTAATAAAAAGTATGCAAGGTATGTAACAAGATGTACATGTATTAATATTTTGTATGTGGTTTACTTAATTTCATATTCCTAATTCAAGGAAATTTATGATTAGAAAATAATTGTTTGTAAGATGGAGAAAATAATTTCCTGCTATGTTCCTAGCACAACCAGCACATTAAAAATTCAATATGAATATATGCAACTGATAAAGTGATACCTTTTAAAATCGTGATATTAAACTTAAAACATAATACATGATATACACATTTCACATCACAAGCAGCTTTTTTTCCTTTTTTCCTTGTTTACCTGTGGGACCATCATTTGAAGGTCGTCCTCTATTTCTTTTCTTGTTCTTCCTTCGTTTCTTCTTTTTCTGACTTTTCCTGCGTTTCCCGTTCCTGCGATTGTTTCTGTTCCTCGAGGTCTTGGAGCTACTACCATTCATGACTCCACCAGAAATTTCACCACCTGAAATTGGCGCAATGACAATACAATGAATAAACAACATTTTGTTGCTTTTCAAAAAATACCAATTTGGTTTTTTTTTTAACTGAATCTACTTTTCAAAATTTTATTTATGAATCATTGAGATACTTCAATATGTTAGGATTGAAGTTAAGTGGAAATATTGAAATGAAAATTAGACATTTCCAATTTTGACAGAATTGTATCAAAACAATAGCGCATGAACATGGTGGATTAAATTCCTTCAACAAAGACATTATCACTGACCTTCCACAAATGAATTTAAAACGCTTATTTAATGAAGAAAAAAAAAAGAAGTCTTTTCAAAGACAGCTCCCTGTCCTGGAGAGGTTGAGACAAGTCCTACCTGGAAGAATTTTGCCGATATTATCTGGCACCTCATTGTCGACAGCAGGTTGGTCCCCAATGACCTTGACTTCAATTGCAGAGTAGGCCATCCCCGCATCATTGCTGGACATGCACTGGTAGATTCCCGCCTCTGATTTCAGAATATTGTTGATGGTGTGAGTGGTCACTAGAAATTTACAAAGTTTAAGATTGAAAGGAATTACATTATTTTCTTAATGGTTCTTGGATAAGAGGATAAAATAAATATTTTAAATATTTAAATATAGCCAAATTTTCAACTAGAAATGAAATTATATATAGCAAAAAAATGGATGAAATAAAGATAACAATATAGAAAAGTTTTATTGTAAATTAATATCTATAATTTTGCAACACGCAATCCAAGTGCAGTATTACAGATCTATTCAGCCAAAGCGGGCATTTTCTTTTGTGCCAAGAAAGTGACAATACATGGACAAAAAAAGTATGTCTTCAAGCACATAGTTCACATTGTAACATAAGTTTCTTTTTGTTAAATGTCTATGATCTTGATTTCAAAGGGACTTGCACACGTCTTTGACAAGATAACATTTCAATCCCTTCTTTAAGGAGGTGCAGCCAGCTTTCATTCTTATTTATTTAAAACTTTCCAGGTGTTAAAGTTATTTGATAGGAGACTTGCAAGAGATATCCCAGTGGCAAATCAATACGAGACGTCATTATCATGACATGAATGACAAGTGCGTCTAACTATCCTTTTTTCCACTCTCATTAGGAAGGCACAGTGCATGTCTTTTAAGCTATTTGCCAAATTGTTTTCTGTCTTTTTTTTTTTGAATTGTCTTTGAATAATTAGTGCCATAATGATATATTGTGTTCTTAGGTTAATATTTATGATTTCAATGAACTACATTTACATGTACCTTTCATTAGCAACTTATACTCAATAACATCTTGTCAGCTGAACCATAAATACATAATCTGAATTTTTAATTTCTTTAATGTCACAATTAAATTGGGTTTACATCCATTTTCCTTTCAATGAAAGTTCTGTATAGATTCTGATATCCAAATCTAGAGTTGTGGTTTGTTGAGGAGTAAAAATAGGGACTTCAGCTTGAACTTTAACTGAAGGATCACATAAAAAATCCCTTACCTCCATTCTCTGGCCCAGTTATCAAGTTGGTTGCAGGAACTGCATTATGGTACCAAATAATCTCTGGCACTGGTTTGCCCTTGACCTCACACGTCAGCTGGACAGAGTCACCAGCCTTGACCTCTAACTTGTCTGATTTAGTGGTTATAACTGGGGGTTCTAGAATAGAAGAGGAACAAACAAATCCACTTATCAACAAATAAGCTAATACATGTATCTCAACTATAAATGATCTTTCTTTAAAATTATCAGTTTTAAGTATTCCTCTCATGTTTGTTATCAAATTCTATTTCCAGTTCTAAATAATAACTAACCTTCTACATTTAACTCCATGGCCTTTACTTGCTGTGTACCAATCCCATTGTTGGCTGTGCAAAGGTATGTTCCTTCATCAGCTTGTGTAAGGTTAAAGATATGAAGGTTTCCTAAAATATAAAATGGGAATCATTGGTCTTGATATTCCTTGATCATTGACTCAACTCATACATTTTTAAGTTCTGTTGCTACCTGTATTATGTGAGAGAGAGAGAGAGAGAGAGAGAGAGAGAGAGAGAGAGAGAGAGAGAGAGAGAGAGAGAGAGAGAGATTGTATGTAAACACTCATTCTGGGTCCATAGAGTAACATTACTAGCATTTTCCCCTCAGTACTTTTTGCCAACAGTTACTAACAAAAACATGACAGACAGCAGAACTATTGTGGGTGTCATTACTATACATGCCACACAATTCTCTCAACCACATACTTCAAATCATTTCCCTAACTTGTCTGGTAAATACGAACAAGTGAAAGTCGCTATGCCTAAAATTCATTACCACTTTTGACTGTGTGTCTGTCTGGGGCAAGGCGACCACCATAGCGGTCCCATGTAATGTTGGGGGGTGGGGAACCATCAGCTCCACATTCCAGCACGGTATTTTCTCCCTTGCCAGCTTTGATGGTGGTAGAGGATAGGATGATGGCTGGCTCCTTTTCTAGAGGTTTAACTGCAAAAAACAACCAATAAATCAATGTAACGTAATATTTTTTTCTCATAGTTTTTACAGATTTCGCAATGTGGTAAAACAAGAAACTTGGGAGCAATACTGCAAATCTAATCTTCTGCCTCTATAAACATGCCTTATCTTTATGAATTTCATCCATAAATTTTCAATTGTATCTGCTTGAATTTCAAAGGGCATAGCAAAATACCATAAACATTTTTTCTTTTTCTCTCTCTTGGCAAACCCTCAGCTTTTCACAGCAAAGTTGAGAAACTGAGGGTTGCAGACGTCCTTCATTCATCACTGCCTATGTGAGCCTGACAGAATGCTTGCACCCAAATTGTGACCATCCATTACCAGCACAGAGTGACAAGCCAAATTATCCTCTGCATCTCCTGACTGAAGTCAATGTTCAAAGACCTCACAGCGACTCTAATCAATTGCAATAATTACCCATACAAATCACCCTCTGCAATCTAATTATAACAAATCCCAAATAACAATTGATGCTGGCATATAAAGGGTCAAAGTATCAATTGTTCATCAAGAAAGAATTATTTATCTGCCTTTCAGTGCATATAAAGGTGGCAAGATATAACTTGTTGTTCCCTCAACCACCGAAACAAAAGAAATTGGAGAACATATGACACATATGCAGAAAAATCAGGGACTGGAATATTTCTGTTTAGGTCATGCCAATTTTCATGCCACATTCTAGTACAAACATGGAAATGTACAAGTTAGGTAAACAAGGCTGAAACAGGGGACACTTCTGACAAATGTCTGGTGGACCGCACTGGACATTGAGGTCATGGTACAATGGGAGACAGTGTCCTGCCAATCAAGCTCTGACAGAATAGGGTGGCAACTGAAGACCAGGTGTTCAGTTAAGATTGATGGCAGTCGGCTTGTTTTTCCTTCCTCCCCTCTACAACAACAGCAGATCTTGTATTATAAATCCAATAAATTTTTAAACACATCAAAAGATTTTAAAAATTTTGACTGCACCACAATTTTGGTAAAGACTTGATGTATGGGTTTTGGTGGCAAGCACCTGAGTCCTTTAATTCTTCCCCTTTTCCTGAACTGCTGCATTTTAAAAGGATATCTGCTTTTTACAAAAGAGCAAAGTACAAAAAAATTCTTGTTCACAGTTTATCCAAACTTTCCAGTTTTGCAACAAAGCTTACAAGTTCACAAGCTGCATATCAAAGAAGCTGGTAAGATTTAAACAAGAGAAGGAAATAAACACCCTAATCTGAGCAACAGATACAGAGCAAAGGTCAACAAGTAGAATTTATCCCAGATCGAAATGGAATCAACAGCTGTCCTAGCCATACAAGAAACCTTACAAACATTTCTTAACTTGCACATCTTGTTTATGAATTACAACTTTCCATGAAAGTCTTGAGTTTTCCTATGAAATTGGATTTCTTTTTTCTATTTAAAAGTGGAAAATAATGTTCATGCCCCTTGGCTGGACCCCTTTTTCAACATGGCTGGTAAACTTTTAATTAAAATGGTTAAAGAAAATAGGCAAGAAGCTGCCAAGTCAGAAGACAAATGGGAAAATTGAACTCCTGAGGCAATCGCCTTCTCAGTTTAAAAGTCTCTTATACCTAGTCACTATGGAAATCATTACCAAACCATCAAACTAGTACTCAATGAGAAAATGAAATACTCTGTACAAATACATCTGTTCATTGTAAAATGTTTATTTTCAACAAGTCTTCAGACTGAAGCTCATAAACCAATTCATTGTCTACCTAGCTAGGGCACATAACTCTTTCCCTCCATTCACCAAACTTTCCAGTTAGATAATTTGCATCCTTTTCATCTCATGTTGCTTTTAAAGTGATACCTTTTTACTCCTTAACTTGTCAATAAATAAACCAATTCTAAAGTTGGCTTTAATTTGATTTGTGAGATTTTTTTAATCTAAATTCTTAAGAGTACATCCATCTATCTTCAGTTGATGTGTGAACCAACCTATGTTTTCCTCACAATTCCTAATCTTTGGGGTTGTAAACTTATCAGAAAGTTTTCTCTTTCCAGCTAAATCAATTTATCCTGTGCCAACTACATAATTACTGTTTTCAACTTGCTTTTTTCCTGCAACAGGTTATTCAACTTAAATGACCCTTTCAGAAAATTGCGAGTTTGAACTAATAAAGTAAGCAATGAGTTATTACTTCATTCTCTAACCTTTCAAAATGTCCATGTACCAAATCAACTTCTGACTTTATATCTTATAAATGATGCACAGCGTTTTCAATTAATACCAAAAAGTTCACTCCAATCATTCATTTAAAACTTGGAGCAGTATAAAGGCTTTCAGGGTAAGTTATATGAAATCCTAGCCCACAATTTTTTTCGAGGGTGATTCATAACACTGTCTTTCCCACTCCCCTCTTTACTTGTAATAAATGAAATGTGTCAAAAATTTGCCAGTCGAAAGAAAATCTAGACCCCTATCAAGTATAAGACACCCTGTGGGGAACCTCATTTAATGTGTTTTGCATGTTTTCTCTCCCATTCCCTGATGATAGAAAAGAAAGAATAATTCATAAATCACTTTTGGAACAGGAGGCCCCGGGAACAAAGAGATAGCTTGTTCTTCCAGAATGTGCCCTAGACCCATTAAGAAACAGAAATGTGATCTAAAATAGAAAATGATCACTTTGGAGCCAACAAGGCAACCAGCGGAAAACATTTAGATCGGGATCGCTGCATAATGCAATCATATTTTTTCTCCACCTCATTTTCTTCTCCCTCTCTCCCTCGTGCATTATTTTCATTGGCATCAACGATTTGTCAATAAATTAATTTTTTCTCCATACATTTACAACAAGAAAAGAAAACCCCCGAAAGCAAAAAACTGGTGTACAGGATCCTTTGGCTGGTAACTGAGATTGCCGATTAGGTCATAAAGAAAACCTTATCGTTTCACAGCAAAGGGCAACTAGTTATCTCCAGGAAGCCGCAGTCTGGGTAATAAGTGAAAACATATCGGCAAATTTTTCCTCTCTTCTCTTATCTTCTGTATTAATTATCATTCTTCACACACATGTCGCAACAATACAAAACATGCATACCTTTGTCTGATGATTTTTCATACCAAACATGCCAAATCACTTATCAATGTTTTGTACCTATTTTCTACCCCCCCCCCCCCCCCAATCCTGAGGAGGGAGGAGAAGAAGGAATGGAATAAATAAATTTTGTTTGGTTTATCCTTTGATTTGTTTTTAATTGACTAATTCAAGCTAAGAAAGTTTACTTTTCACTTAAAAAATTGAAGCATATCATAATGAATCCTATCCTGAAATAAATTTGTAACAAAAGCACACATAAATATGCATGAAATTTCTTTAAGAGACTACAGGTGTGAAAACCAGTAATGTCAAAATTCACTCCTTCACAACTTGGTAACTTATGCCTGTAACTTGGGCCATATGCATATTTTTCCCTCTCACACGTGAGCCTGTAACATGAAGCACAAACAGAATTGAAGTGAAGTCCTTCACCAATTTTTATTTTAACTTCAAACCATGACGACTCATTCCTCATAATCACACTTGGAGTCGGACTTTTATGATCTCTTAACATTCACAATAATATCAAAGAGTTCCTTCCCTTTGCACTGGTTTTCTGGGAGGATGTGGGAACACTGGGGTCAACTTCATTATAGTTCTACAGGTGTCAGATTTAAATGCTACTAACTAATGAACATCTATAAATGTCTTACACAGGCACATCATATTTCTCTCTAATAGAAATTAATTTTGTCAAAAAGTAGAATCTGATAAATCTCCATTGTGCATTGAAATCTTTACATTCGCAAGCACACACAGTTTGAAGCTACATTATTTTAATTAACAATTCATGCAGAAGGCAACTTATTAAAGATTCAAAAAGCACTAAACAATATGCAGTCTTTTAGGGAAGGAATATGATAATTAACCTTGGAGTTTAGGAATTGTTTTTTTTATTGTTTTCTCTTTCTAGGTTTTTAAGAAGTCAAACTTTTGATAAACACTAAACTTCAGACTCTGTTAAAGGTTTTTTCTAATTAAAGTAAA